>NW_027223754.1:214955178-215160178 GCF_028538775.1 Myotis yumanensis
AAGAAATTAAAATTCAAGATAAAAAATGCTCACAGAAATGAATCTCAGATCATCCTATAATGCAGCTGGAATTCCAGCTGAGTTTCCTAAGGCCAAAGCAGAAAAGGAAACATGATCAGCTACAAGACTCAGTGACCATAAAATAAAAACAAACTCACTGTTTAAGAATCTTTTATCCTAAGAAAAAAAATTGTCCTATAGGTATATTTTATGAGAAGTGTAATGTAGTTGAAAATGCCCTTGATGACATCCTACCTTAAACGCAAGGTATTCTTCCATGACTATAATTGTAATCACAGGTGAAAGAAAGCTAGTGGCATAGCACCAAAGCACAGTTCAGAAAAGGCACTTCAATGAGACACCAAAACACAACAGCAAGTTCACAGCCCTCTTCTGATTTGATCCAAGAAAAAGTATATAGAATACATAGAACAGAACTCAATCACCAGAACACTCTCAAGCAATATATGTCTCGAGTTTTCATTTATTCAGTATTTATTGAGCACCTCCTTTATGCTGGCATTTTATCAGGCAGCCATGACAATAAAGCTGTACAGAGGCTAGACACCCCCTACCTTCATGCAGTATCTATCTATACTAGTTGCAGTGGGAGGAGACAGATAAACATACAAGACAATTTCAAATTGTGAAAGGTGCTGTGAAGGAAATAAGTAGTATGTGTTGTGATAGAGAAACGGGGTAGGAGGAGTCATATTACAGGCCAGGTAGTGAGGGCAGGCACCCTCTGGGCATTTTTGGTAAGGATTGTGCAGCAGCAAAGCCAAGGTCATAATCAGTGGAGGGGCCTGAACAGCAGGTATTCTGAGAGGCTAATCAGAACTTGCCTGTACACTTTGAAAACCCACTGGGTAAAGCCAAGGTCCTTGCACGGAAATTAAGAAACAATGGTCAAGTTGTATGCTGTGAACTCTGAGGACCAAGAACTGCTCCTGGTGGCTACCTGGGCAAAAAAAAAAAAAAAAAAAAAAAAAAAAAAAAAGCAGAGCCTAGCAGCCATTTCTGCACAGAATTCTGCATAGAAGGGTTCTCAAGTCAAGGAGAAGCCTCTGCACTGAACTGCCTGCCTGCATTGTATTGCTGCTAGCTGAGCCAGCCCTTATAAAGGAGTTCCTGGAATCCTATTTCAACCATTAGGACCGAGGCTTTCCCAATCCAATCAGAGCTGCGCAGCTCAGACCAATTGGAGCAGTTCTATTCTGACCAATCAGGGACGAGGGGCTGGGACTTCTGTCTATATAAGCCAGCTCCCAGCCTACCAAAGACTGCCCCTGAACACCACCTCACAGCAGAGCTTCCTTGCTGATGAGGGGCCTGGCCCAGGGCAGCTGTGATGCAGTACTGTTCCACAGCAGTACTGTTTTCATAGTCACGCTGTATTACCGTGGAGCTGTTTGCACCAAAGAAAGTTTCCTTCTTTACTCCAAACTGGGGATTCCTGTTAGCGTTTGAATTGGCACCAATGACCATTGGTGGACAGCACCTAGATGCAGAATTTAGTAAAGGATGAGGATAGTATCCCAAACATCTGTTTAGGAGAGAGAACTAACTAGTGATACAGTAAGTGGATTTGCTTTGGGAGCCTGGAAAGTAGAATTGGAAGACAGAGAGCACAGGGAATGAGACAAGAGGGCTAGCTGACCAGGAAATGGGATGATGACAAGCCTGGAGGTCACAGGCCACAAGTTAATTCAAATAATTGGCAAAACAGACCAACCAACATTTTAAAATGTAAATGGGTGAAATTCTACCAAATTTTGAAAGAACAGTTAATGCTTATCTAATACAAGTAATTCAAAAAATTAGGAAAAGAAGGAAGACTAATAATCTCACTATATGGGCTGGTGTAATTTTTTAAGAAAAGCATTTCCTAGTGGCATTCCACTTATATAGCAGAAAATTTGAGAATAGAGATAAGAAAAAATCCTATATAATAAAAGCCTAATATGCTAAGTGTTCGACCGTTCATTCGACCGTTTGACCAGTCGCTATGATGTGCACTAACCACCAGGGGGCAGAGGCTCTGACTGGTAGGTTAGCTTGCTGCTGGGGTCCAGCCGATCAGGACTGGACGAGAGAGGCTGGACACGCCCTGGAGCCACCCTCCTGCGATCCCTCCCTGGCCTCTAAAATATTTCTTCTAATTAATTTCCTTTCAATGTGCACGAATCCATGCACTGGGCCTCTAGTAAATACGTAATTTTCTCTAAGCTGGTTTATTCCAAAACAAAAGACAACATGAGAAAAATTGTAGGTCTACCTCACATGAATATAGATGTGAAATCCTAAATATAACATGAGCTAATGAAATCTAACAGTGTGCTAAGATAATATGTTATGATTAAGCAGGATTTGTGAAAGAAATTCAAGGATGCTTAAATATCAGAAATTCAATCACTATAATTAACCACATTTATAAAAAGAGGGAAATAATAGAAATATCTCAATGCAAAAAAGGCAGGTAATAAAGTTTAATAATACCTATTTGTGATTTTAAACAATCAAAATTCTAACAAATTAGGAAGAGAAGGAGACATCTTTAACTTACTAAAGGTGATATACCAAAAACTTATGGCAAACTCATATGTAATGGAGAAACTGTGGATACATTCTCTATAAGACTGGTATCAAACAAGGGTGCTTCTACTAATATTATTGTTATTGGATATGCTGGTAAATGGAATAGAAAAAAAGAAATAAATGGTGTAAGGATTGAAAGGTAAAACTATCAGTATTTATAAATTATAAAAATGTATCCTATATAATAAAAGCCTAATATGCAAATTGTCCCCTCAACTGGGAGTTCAACTGGGAGTTTGACCAGAGATGGGGCCAGCCGGCCAACCATCCACGGCCCCTCCCCGGCTAGTGGTGGTGGCAGGCAGCCGGGGGAAGGGTGGCTCCGGCCAGAAGCCGGTAGCTGGCAGCCAGCAGCGGCTAGGGACCCTAACCATGCATGAAATTTCGTGCACTGCGTCTCTAGTATGAAAAAAATAAAGATTTAAAAACTAAGTCAATCTTAAAAAATAAAAGTTAAAAGGGGGAATATGCCCTATTAGATATCAAGACAACTTATAAATTCCTATTTTAAAAATAGTGTGGTACAGACAAATAGACCAATGGAAGAAAAAAGTAAGCTCAGAGATAGACCTAAGTATATATGGGAATTTAGCACATGATAAAATAACACACACAAAAAATCAATGAAAAAAGGATAGTGTACTCCAGATATACTAAAGATATAAGTATGAAAGGTACAAATAATATTTATAGATCAAAATTTAGCAGGTATAGGGACTTCTTAAAAACCACAAACCATAAGGCAAAATTTGGTGGATTTATTTTTATAAAATTTTTAAAACTAAGGACAATACGGACAAAGTTTTCATAAAAATGGTAGAATATAAGAAATTTACAGTGCATAAAGCTAATAATGGGTTAATATCAAGAATATATAAGAAACTACTTCAAATTGATAAGACAGGAAATTCAATAATTTAAAAAAAACCCTGAAAAATAACAAGTATTAGCAAGGAAGTGGAGAAATCTTGTATACTGCTGGAGGGATTATGAAATGGTGCACCATTGTGTAAAACAGTTTGACATTCCTTAGAAAGCTAAATATAGAATTACCATATGACCTAGCAATTCTACTTGTAGGTAATACACCAAACAATTGCAATCCAGGTACTCAAAACAAATACTTGTACACATGTGTTCATAGCAGCACTATTCACAATAGCCAAAAGGTGGACATATCCATCAATGGGTGAATGAATAATTAAAAATATGACATTCATACAATGGAATATTATTCATGGATATAAAGGAGTAAAGTACTAATACATGCTACAATAGAAATGAACCTCGAAAATGTTATGCTAAGTCAAAGAAGCCAGAAACAAAGTGTCACATACTATTATATGAATCATTTATATAAAATATCCAAAATAGGTAAATTCATAGAAAGTAAAAACAGACTGGTGGTTGCCAGGGGCCAAGGATAGAGAAGTATGAGAACGACCACTTAATGGGTACAGAGCATTCTTTATGGGTGATGAAAATGTTTTGGAACCAGACAGAGTTGGTGGCTGCATAAGATGGTGAATATATTAAATTTCATCAAATTTATACTTAAACGGGTTAATTTTATGTTATGTATTTCACCTTAATAAAATATTATTTAAATTTAAGCTGTAGATTACTAGTATAATTATCTTTACTTTTCAGAAGTGGAATTAGCCAGATTACACAACTAATAAGTGGCACAGGCAGCATTTGACCCAGGTAATCAAGCACCAGTGTCCATATTTTTAAGTATTTACGGTATACTATTTCTTATGTTCCATAAGAGGACACCCAAAAGATTAACAAGCATATGAGAAGAGTCTGGAACTCATCAGAGAAATAAAAATGAAAACACTCAGCTATCATTTTACACGCATTATACTGGCAAAATTAGAAAGCTGGATAATATCAAGCGTTTGTGAGCTTGTGGTATCTAAGAACCCCTAAGCACTGCTGATGGAAGTAAGTTCTGAATCAGATATTCTATGAGGTTATCTGGTAGTGTCCCTAAAAGTATTGATCCATGGGCATAGATGTATGAAGATGTTCACTGCAGCCTGGTCGCCCCCAATTGCCCTCCCCTGCTGACCTGGTTGTACCTAACTGCCCTCCCCTGCAGGCCTGGTCCCCCCCCAATTTCCCTACTCTGCCAGCCTGGTCACCCCTAACTGTCCTCCCCTGCAGGCCTGATTGCCCCCAACTGCCCTCCCCTGCTGGGCTGGTCCCCCCCAACTGCCCTCTCTTTCAGGCCTGGTCCCTCCCAACTGCCGTCCCCAGCTGGCCTGATCACCCACAACTGCCCTCCCCAGCTGGCCTGATCACCCACAACTGCCCTCCCCTGCTGGCCATCTTGTGGCAGCCATTTTATGACCACATGGGGGTGGCCATCTTGTGTGTTGGGGTGGTGGTCAATTTGCATATTACTCTTTTATTAGGATCATTTGTCATTTGCTGAATACTTGAGCTTAGGTCTGGTACTGTGTGTGTGCCTAGTTATTATTTCTGCTCTCAAAAAGATAACAGTCCAATTGCAGTAATTAGATGCAAACACATAAAATAACTAGAAAATAATTCAAGGCACTATTCAGTGGAAAGTGTCAATTTCTGTGGCACAATTGTTACATGGTATAGAAGTTGAGAGGTGGTCAGGGAAGGCCTTAGTAAGAAGGCACTTGATTGGAGCTTGAAAGTATAGGGAGGATGTGAGCTACTGGGAAGAAGGGCCAAGGCACCCTGCCTGGGAAAACAGCCTACCTGAGATTTTCTCCATCTCTTCCAATATCTTTTCCAAGTCTTTATTCAGGTCGGACAGCATTTTCAGCATGTTGTCGCAGTTTCTTTCCCCAGGGTCAGATTCAGCCATCTAGGCCGCGCACAGAAAGAAGATGCAGTGAGACAGACTTGAGTGAGGGGTGAAGGGTGAGGAGACTGGGGTGAGGGGTGAGGGGTGAGGGGTGAGGAGACTGGGGTGAGGGGTGAGGAGACTGGGGTGAGGGGTCGGGTGAGGAGACTGGGGTGAGGGGTGAGGAGACTGGGGTGAGGGGTGAGGGGTGAGGAGACTGGGGTGAGGGGTCAGGTGAGGAGACTGGGGTGAGGGGTCGGGTGAGGAGACTGGGGTGAGGGGTGAGGGGTGAGGAGACTGGGGTGAGGGGTGAGGAGACTGGGGTGAGGGGTCGGGTGAGGAGACTGGGGTGAGGGGTGAGGGGTGAGGAGACTGGGGTGAGGGGTGAGGGGTGAGGAGACTGGGGTGAGGAGTGAGGAGACTGAGGTGAGGGGTCGGGTGAGGAGACTGAGGTGGGGTGAGGAGATTGGGGTGAGGGGTCGGGTGAGGAGACTGGGTGGGCTGTGGAGGTGAGGGGTGACGGCCCCTTGATCCGGGGCTTCTGCAGGGTCCGGCGGGTGGCCCGGCACAAGGGCGTCAGAGCCACTCACCTCCTGCTCCGCCAGGACGCAGGTTCTGTCAGCTCCGCCGATGCGCCAGGGCCAGGGGCCTGAGGAGGCGCTTCCGGAAGACCCGCCCCTTTCCGTTACCAGGCCCGCCCCTCCGGAGCTGGCCTCTTGTTCTCATTGGCTAATATTCTGGAGAGGAAGGGGTGGGGCCTCCAGCACATGGCTGCGCCCAAGTTCCAGCCTCGAGGTCTCATTGGCTGTGTCCAGAGTAGAAGGGGCGGGGCCACCGGAGGCTGGCCCCTCAGGCACGTGATTCTTGGAGGAGGGGCTAAGGTGGGGCGGGTAGAGCTGCGAGGCGAGGGCGCTCCCTGTTCTGACAGCTGCGTTCCTCCTCTTGGCTTTTTGAGGGTCAGATGGATCGTGCGCGGCCCTGTTCCCCGGACCGCTGTGTCGGCGGCGTCCGGGCGGCACTTGGCACAGCAGGCGCTCATAAACATCTGTTCAACGAATAGCTGGAAGCCTGAATATCGACAGTCTTCACAACCACCACATCGTCATTGCTGCATCTGTCTTAACGGAAGAGGAAGCCGAGGCTCGGGGAGATGAGGCAGGCAGGGCCCAGGTACCAGGACATGCAGCGGAGAGAGCAAAGCTTCCAAACCAGGTCTGCGAGGTGCCGCTGGCCTCCAGGCGGTGGCAGCACAAACCACCGAGCAGGGACCGGAGAGAGAGGCCCTGCCTGCCCTTCGAGAGGCTGCGCACGGGGCTGTGGTCGGGAGGAGGCCAGAGAGACCGCTCGGGCCTCTGTAAGCCAGTCCAGGGAGCTCAGTCTGTGGACGGGGATGGACACCTTAGAAGGGTGGTAGGCGGAGCGGTGACGTGGTGAAGGGGCCTCTCTGGCTGCTGGAGGGAGGCCAGAGAGGGAGTTGGCTGTTGCTGATGTTTGGATGAGTAATGATGGAGATGTGGACAGGGCAGGTGGTGGTCACGGTGGAAGGAAGTAAAGCCATTTAGAAAGCACACTTGACGGTTTGTAATGTGGCAAGTTCAGAAGGAAGGAAGGAACTGGTTACTGGTTAGGGTGATGCCACTGGCTGAGATGGGGAAGTGGGGGAGAGAAGCCCATTTGGAAGATTGTCAACCTCGTAAACAGCTTGTGTTTGAAATTCCTAAACTGGGACCCACTGAGTTTTCTCTCAGGAATGCCGATCCTTAGCAGACTGATTGCAGAGCAGAAAAAACAACTAGAGTTGAGCTAGATCGCCTGGGCACAGAATGAGTCCTTGCCTATCTATTGAGGAGTCTGCTGCCTGGGCCATACACCCTCCTCAAGCTGCCACCTTCCTGTCCCTTCCCACCTGTGAGCCACCCTGCATACTTGCTTAGACTGCCCAGAGAAACATGAATCAGGAATAGCGCAATGAAGGCGGCTTCAGGAGGAGGAGTTTACCAGGCTGAGGAAGGGCACAGGATTCCGGGCAGACGGTTCAGTGAAGGAAAGGCCAACTTTAGTGGAGAGTATGTTGGGCTCAGGGTTCTTGGGGAGTCACAGGGGAGACTCAGAGATCAGTTGGGCTGGGATGTGAGGGGCCTGGAGTACCCTGCCCAGCAGAGGGAGGTGGACTGTCTCAAACACCCTGTGGAACCCAGGCCCAGGATGGGCTCTCAGGACGCCCAGAGATGCCAGTGTGATCTGCCCATGCCCTTGTGCTTCTGAAACTGGTAACTGTTCACCAAATGTTTCCTTTATATCCTGGGCACACAGCTAGACTGTATTTCCCAGCCTCCCTTGCAATGTGAGTCCTGGTTAGAGGGAGGTAGATGGAAGTGCTTTGTGTCACCCAGGCCAGGTCCATAAAAGCCTCCCATGAGTGATCCTCTGTCTCGCCCTATATACCTGCTAGAGGTTGAGCCCAAGGCAACTTGGGAGTGACCTGAGGAAGTCAGGGAGGGCTCTGTCAGCACATGCCTTTGAATAATGTCTGGAGCAGAGTCTGTCTCAGCCAACTGAGCAGGAATTAAACTTCTATTGAGATTTCAGGGTGTATCTGTTGTGATTAGCCTTAACTAGTACAGATCTGCAAAACCATGGGGCACAAGGAGCTTGTTTGGGTCTGATGGGTGCTCACCAGAGGTTTATACCCTAGTTGTGCACAGTGGTTTTTCTTATTTTAACCCAGAACAGGTCAGATAACTTTGGCTGAATTTTAACATTAATTAAAAGCCAGCTGATAAAAACTCTGCTCACTGCTGCTCTCCCAGGGCTGGGCAAGCTGATGTGCCCAGAAGCCCACCCAAATGGACACCTCCCCAGGGTAGGTTACACAGGCACCGGAGAGGCAGAGGTCTGGGAACAAAGCTCTGCTATGGAAGGTAACATTTTGTGAGCACAGGTGTACTTTTATAAACCTCTCAGGGAGACTCCCAAGAGGTTAGGAGCCTCTGCCCTGGGGTCCTCCCATGCGCTTTCAGGGTTTTAACTTCCTTCAAAGCTGTTACCAGGAGCCTAGATGTTAGCTTTTAAAAATATTTTATTTATTTTTAATCCTAACCTGAGGATATTTTTTCCATTGATTTTTAGAGAGAAAAATGAAAGGGAGGGAAGAGGAAGAGAGAGAGAAAGAGAGGGGGGAAACATTGATGTGAGGGACCGGGATTGTGATCAAACCTGCAACCGAGGTACATGCCCTTAACTCGGAATCGAGAGACCCTTTAGTCTTTGGGCCAACGCTCTAACCACTGGGAAAAACTGGCCAGGGTGATTTCCTTAGCTTTTACTTTATTTTTCAAGAATCCATGAATATTTCTTTTTTAAAAATATTTTTTTTTATTGATTTTTTACAGAGAGGAAGGGAGAAGGATAGAGAGAAACATCAATGAGAGAGAAACATCCATCAGCTGCCTCCTGCACACCCACTACTGGGGATGTACCCGAAACCAAGGTACATGCCCTTGACCGGAATCGAACCTGGTGCCCTTCAGTCCGAAGGCTGATGCTCTATCCACTGAGCCAATATTTCTTATAGACATGTCAAATTCAACATTTAAAGAACCTCATTTAATCATCCAATTACCCAAAAGAGAAAACATGAATTATCTTCAATGTCACCCTATCAGATTTATCAGTCTTACCTTTGATGGTCTTGGCTTCCTGATCCTCAGTTCGTTTGAGTTCTGTCATTTCTCCCAACTCTGCCGCCACCATGAGCAGTACCCTCTGAGAGTCCTTGCTTCTTATCCTTACTGCACCCCACTTTGTTCTAATATCCCCATTAGCCAGAGAAATTCCCATTAAAATTTAGGACTGATTATGTCACCTCTGCTCTAACCGCAGCGGCTTCCCCCATCATTCAAGGAAGCTGGAGTCCAGCCTACGAGCCCCTTGATTGCCCACTCCACCTGTCCCCTCCTGCTCTTCCCTCCCCACTCCACCCCAGCCACAGCCTCCAGTATTGCCTCTCTATTGTAGCAGGCACCACCCACCTGGGAGCCCTGGCTCCTGCTGTCCCCGCAGCTAGGAATCTCTGCCCTCAGTACCTACATGGATCGTGCCCTCATCTCCTTGCCTTTGCCACTTGTCCCCCTACCCCATTGCTCCCATCCCCTTACTTACTTTTCTCTTTAGCACTTACTACTCTCTGACTTGTTATGTAACTTATCCTTCTTGGTGACTGCCTGTCTCCTTACTATTACTAGACTAAGCCCCACAGGGAGGGGTACTTTCTGTATTTTGCTCACTGCTGTAGCTCAGTGCCTAGCACACTGTGGTACTCAGCAAGCACCTGCTACATGGATTATTCCAAAAGCCCCCTGGTCTCCCTGCCAGCCACTCCATCCCCTGACCCATGCCTGCCTCACCTAGCGGTGAATTCCACGGGGGTAGGTGGTGCCCTGTTCACCACTGAATCCCCAGCACAGAGCCAAGTTGGTGGCGGGTGTTCCAGAGACACTGGGTTCATCAGAGAAGGCCCAGGACTATACCTAATTCACTGTGGGTTTTTAGCACCTACAGAGTGCTGACATTCGGATTCACTCAAGCATGCAGCAATAGTAATGGAGTGCCTACTTATACTTGCTCTTTTTTATGTAATTTATGATTTTTTGAGAGAGAGAAACATCAATTTGTTTTTCCACTTATCTATCTACGCACTCATTGGTGGCTTCTTATATGTTCCCTGACCAGAGATCCAACCCGTAACCTTGCTGTCCTGGGACAACATCCTAACCAACGGAGCCACCCAGCCAGGGCTACTTGTACTTTCCATAAAAATTATTTTTTGTTTATTTTTAATGTTGCTTTAATAGAGAAGCTGACCTGAGGCAAGCCGCATATGTTGCTGCAGACTATCCTGTGTGCCTCATGGGCATGACCCCCTGACCCCTGACCTCAGGCCTGGCTGCAGCACCGAGGGGAGGCCGAGGCCCCACGGGGCTGTGCTCGAAGTCAGAGGGGTGCAGAGGGTTGTGGAGGCACGCCTGTGCAGAGGAAGCAGGCGGCCCCACTCCCCAGCAGACAAACAGAAGTGAACTCAGGGAACAGGTGAAAGTTCTGAAGCCATAATTTATTCCAAGTGCACATAGAGGGTGTGGACAGTGACCTCAGCAGAGACACACATTTCCAAGCAGGTCAAAGCCATTCAGTCTCCCAGCCTCAGCCCCTCCCTTGCCACCTCTCTGGCCTGAGCTGGGGCAGGGGAGAGCCTCCTAGTTCCCACACAAAACACAGGAACCTAAAGGCTCAGGGAGGATCCCACAGCCTTATCTTTATTAGTATCTAGCAAGAAAAAATCAGAAGTCCCTCCCTGCTCGAACCAACCCCACCTCCACCCGGTGGGTCCTCAGGGAGCAGTGTCTGCCTGGGGAACGCCCGCTGCCAGAGCTGTCCTTGGAGCCTGGGCCCCTGTGCATGGCCACCCCTGGGGCCTGCAAGCTGACCACAGGCCCACTCCTCCACACGTGGGGACGGAAGGGCAGCTGGCACTTCCCCAGCCCTCAGCTGTCAGCCTTGGACACTTTGAAAAGATCAGCGATGTCCAGCAGAGCTTGGCGGATGTGGTTCCCAAAGCGCTGGGCGTTCTGTGGGAGCCAAGACTCAGACCCAGCTCCAGGCGAGTCCCTGCCCTCTGTCCCTACCAAAGAGGACTCTCCCCAGCCAGGCAGGGCCCAGGGTGGTGCCCCCTCCTCAGGGCTGAGTGGGAGCAGGAGACTCACCGTCTCTGAGCTGGAGAACTTGCTGGAGATGTGGAAGAAGATGGTGTTCTCACCCGCGATCATGTAGGAAACCCCATAGCCGTCATCCGCCACCTGAGGCAGCACCGGGTGAAGAAGAGGTAACTAGACTGGAGCATCCGAGGCCGAGCTGAGGCTGCCTGGGAATCCCCACAAGATCCCCAGGAGGGCCCCACACCAGATGCTGCATTTTCACTTTTCCTGAGGTCAGGACCACACTTAGGAAACAGTGTGAAAACCAAAGAGTGTCCCCTCCCTCCCCCAGCCCCCCATCCAGGATCTCAGCTTCCCTCAGGAGGCTCCAGGTCACCGCCTCACTCCGGGGGTGTCTCTGGAACCCTGACTGACTAGCCCAGTGAGCGTCTCAGCGGAGAGCTGTACGCAGAAGGGAAGCCGGCCTGGCGCGGTCCTGCTCCAGAGGGGTCTCAGGCACCTGTTTCCACGCAGGGCAGGGCCACGGCTGTGTTCCTGCTCTGGTCTGACCTTGAGGCCCTGCAATCCCCACTGAAACCCCTGGGCCCCGTCCTATCCACTCATCCCCCTTCAAAGTCACTTACGGGGCCAAAGCCGCCACCAGCGCCCAGATGATTGGGGTACTTTTTTGGGTCAAACATGCCGATCTGGAATTGAGCAGTCTGGCTGGTGGAGAGGCGCCAGGGTTCAGAGAGCACCTGCAACGGGAGGCTGCAGCCTTAGAGACCTGTTCTCAGTGCACACCTGCTGACAGGTGGTGTCTGAGCACCTGCAGGAGCCAGGCACTGTCCTGGCTGAGAAAGCAGGAGGAACACGGTGCAGGACCTCCCTGACCACTGCCCCACCCTGATCAGTTCTCACCATCACAACATCTGCACAAAATAGCTACCCCACCCGCCCCTCTGTCTCCCCTCCTCCACCTGTTCCTCCATCGGCTCCGCCCTCCCCTCCCGCTGTCTGGACGCTGGAGGTCCCTTCCACAGGAACGTGCTGCCAGCTTGATTCCCCCAGGCTTCTTCACTTTCCTCAGGGGCACCCGTCACCCCTGACATGCTACACGTTTGTCTGTCCATCCCCCTCACAACAACACCAACTCCATGCTCAGTGCCAGGACCACAGGCCTGGGAGGTGTGGGACGGGAAGCCTGGCCCAGCCCTCCAGGAGGCCTTAGGGGACAGGGGACACACCCATCAACAGAACTGACCTCAGCCAGGAAAGGGGAGCTGACCCCCAGGTACTTGGAGACCACGTACAGGCAGAAGAGGTGCCTGTCGATGCCAGCCCCCGTCATGGCCAGGCGGTACAAGTTCTGGTGCTTCTCTGAGGCTTTCCGGAAGAGATTCTGGAGGTCTGCTTTCTGGGGGGCAGAAGGGAAGCAGTGAGCAGCCCTGATCCTCTAGGCAGCATGAGGCAGAGGCGGGGGGTGCCACCTCCCTGTGTGGCCAGGGGGGCTCACCGTGTGGGACCCCTGCACCATGGCCTTGACGAAGGCCGTGGACTCGTTGGTGCAGGAACGAACAGTCTCGGTCCGTCCTTCCCGGAACAGTCTGGTCATCGAAGCTTCGTAGGTCAGGCAGAACTTGCCCTTGTCCTGGGAAACACGGAGGGGTGAGCCTAGCAGGCTGAGCCTGGCGCTGCCTGCACGGTGCCAGCCCAAGGGCCCCTACCCGGAAGTGAGCCAGCTGCAGGGCGATCTGCACGAAGGCATCGGGGCTGGTCCGGCACTTCTTGATGAGGCCTTTGCCGAAGGGGAAGAACTGGAAGCAGTACAGCTCCACGTCGTCGGCCAGCGCCTTGGCCACCTGGTAGGAGCTCTCAATGGCCGCCTGGCACTGCAGAGACACAGGAGGGTCAGGAGGCTGTGCTGGGCGGTCTCAGGGCTCTCAACACCTTCGGGGGTTGAGAGGTACTGACACGTGCCCCGTGAACACCAGGCTCATCCCTCACAGCTTCTCTAATCACCACTGGCCCCAGATGTCCGTTCACCCTGTGGCCAATCTGGACTGGGGAGCTCTGCCACACCCACCGGGGCTGGGCTGGAGGGGAGGGGCTGCAGAGCATCCAGGTACTTGTCACTCTCCCATGCCTGTCCCCATCCCTTCTGGGCCTACGCACCCGCTCAGGAATGTCCCACTGCAGCCGCTGAGGCGGCGTCAGTGTGAGGTTTGGTTTGCCCACGCAGTGCCCAGTCTCCGTGTAGCCCAGGTGGAAGATGTCAGTGCCCAGAGCAAACTGCAGGGAGAAGGTCAGGCTCAGAGCCGTCCTCGTCCCCCGCTCTCCCTCACAGCCTGCCCCACAGGACTCCTCTCTGGCCTGTTACCTCCCAGAGGTGCCCCATGACAGGGGCGTCTGCCCATGAGTGTTCCGTGTTGAGGCCCAACTGGGCATTCTTGAAGGCCACAAGGGTGAAGGACTTGTCGAACCACCTGTGGGAACAGCAGATGCAGTGACGACAGAGGCTGGGGGAGGCTTGGTGGCAGCAGGGCGGGGCTGTACCTGTTGTAGCAGTTGCCGTGCAGCAGGGCCTTGCCGTAGAGGCTGAGGCTGGCCTCGTTGTCGGGGTCATAGCTGTGAGACTCCTCGTCCAAGACCACAAAGAAGGCGGCGCGCTCAATGGCATCCAGAGCAGCCCTGTTCTTGCCGGAGCTGAAGAAGGTCTGGCGCGCCTGTGCCCACTCCACTCTGGGGTGTGAGAGCAGGGTGAGTACAGGGCCAGTCGGGCCAAGGACGAGGGCACCACCCAGGACCTGGCTGGACCTGGAGCTGAGCATGGTGGGCTGCCAGGCTGTCCCAGAAGGTGTCCCTGCCCCCTATGCAACCCCCTCGCTGTCCCCCAGTTAGAGGTTATGGCAGCCACGCCGCTGCCATTGCCACCAATGCCCTCACCACCGCGGGCGCAGTTTGCACAGAGGATGCTGTGCCTGGTGCGCCTCTTCCTCGGTCATGTCTCTGGCTCCAAGTCCTGGGGTGGGGCCACTCAGGCCGCAGACAGGGTACCGCCCACCCTGGACCTGGCTGTGGCTGGGCCAAGCCCCTCTCCCCAGGAAGACATGCCACTGGGATACCTTCCGCCGGCAGTAAGGGCCGCCAGCCGCTCCTCCCCGGGCTGGGGCGGGGAGGGGTCGTCCAGGATCCTCTGGAACTGCAGCTCCAGGTCCCGGGGCTTGAGCAGGTTGGAGCCCTTGAGCAGGTTGGAGCCCTCGTAGAGCCACACCTTGAAAAAGCGGCCCTTGTGGTAGACGGCCACGTGCCTGCTTTCGTTGAAATGCTGCAGCACGTCTGTGACAGAGCCAGGGCGTGGGCAGGTAGCACCTCTCTGCCGGCAGCCCTGGGTGGGGCCCACCCGCCGTGAGCCTTCCGTGGCCCATGTGGCTCCTGCTGAGCCAGGCCTCCGTCTGGGCCCCCCTCCCTCCCTCCACCAGGGCCTGTGCTGGCTGCTCCTATGCTTCTCGTTTATGCCAACAACAGTCCCCAGAGGCATTTCACAGACGAGGAAACAACACCGACTCCCAGTGTCAGAAGCGCAGGCTGCTGCTCCTGTCCCCGCCGAACCCTGCGAGCTGCCCTCCCTGTCAGTCAAGGGCAGCAGCACCCCTTTGGGTGCTCCTCACTCAGGAGGCCTGCCCTGCACGGGAGCCCTGCAGCGGGGACTCGGGGTCCCAGCACCGGCGTCATGCCTGTAAGCAGCAGGCGGCTTGTTTTGGTAAAAAAACTGGCCATCTTAACAGTTACACCCCGAGACAGCGGGGGAGCTGGTGACAAGCAGGTGGCAGGACCTAGCCGTGGCGGCCCATAGCCGGGAGGGAAGGGGCTCTCCCTGACGGCCTCACCACAGACGCTGTGGCCATACCCGTCTCCTTGCCCGGGATCCGCGTGGTGTTGAACATCCTCTCCATCTGGTTGGAGCACATGGGCACGATGCCCAGTGCCATCACCTAGGAGGGAGGCACAGCATGGCTAAGAGGGCCTCCTCTCCCTTCCGCCCTCGACCCCAACGCAACTCACAGGCTTGATGTCCTCGCGGTCCAGCTTGCGGCGGTATGTGATCATGGCGTGAACGATGTTTCCCAGGCGGGCAGCCTGCACGTCCGTGTTCTTGATGAGCACAAAGTCCTGCGAGAGAGAGCCGAGGCTGCAGGGCAGGGGCAGCGTGACAGGTGTGCAGTGCCACCTGGTTTCCTTGCTCGTGGCCTGAGGGATCTTGTCCCTTTTCCCCAGTCCGTCCTGTGCTGACTGTCAGGTGAACCTGCCAAAGATGAGATGCCCACCTGACCCCGTTACTCCTCGGCCCCAGCTCTAACCTGAGCTGTTTTTCCATAACCTATTTGCTTGTGTTTTGTTTAGTTTGCCTTGAGAAAGGGGTTCCCACCACTAAAAACAAAACAAAACAAAAAATAAACAGCTTAAAACCTCAGGTACAGATGAGTTGTGTGTGAGTTTCTGGGAGGACAGGTGTGGGGAGGAAGGGAAGGACAGCATGCGACTCAGAATGAGCTGTGGCCTAGCCTGTGTGGCTCAGTGGTTGAGCATGATCCCATTCACCAAGAGGTCACAGGTTCGATTCCTGGTCAGGGCATGGGTTGCGGGCTCGATCCCCAGTAGAGGGTGTGCAGGAGGCAGCCTATTGATGTTGATGTTTCTCTCTCATCTAAGTTTCTATCTCTCTCTCCCTCTCCCTTCCTCTCCAAAACCAATAAGAACATATTTTTAGAAAGTGAGCTCTGGGCAGTGGGAGAGCACTGAGGGCACATGGCTGTGTGATCTGTGCTGTGCACGGGCCGGTGCTGGGGCGGGACAAGGGCCAGTCCTGCAACATAGGGGCCAATGTTGCCTCCCAAGTGCGGAGAGCAGCAGCTCTGGATCCACAGATGCCACGCAAGCCTGTCCAAGGGACTCCCTGGAAATGGCACCACGGCCAGGAGGCCACTGAGGGAACCCAGGAAGGAAGTGACGGCGCCTGGGCTGGACAGCGAAGTGAGCCCGAGGGACCCTGCCAGGGGCTACTGGATTCTCTGGACCCTCAGTATCCCATCGCCCCTCAGTTGCTTCCTGACTATTCTCCGAGGGCCTCCCCCATCTTCCCTTTCCTTCAGGCCTCACCCCAGAATCCCCCCTTGTCTGTGGAAAGGGCCACCAGGGCTCAGGACACGTGGCTACCTCTTACCATCGCATAATAGTTGCTGTTCACCATGAGGGGATTCCTGCCTCGAAGGTAGATGTATTCTTCCCACCAGTCACTCACCTGCGGGTGGGTGCGAGGTTAGGGCTGGGGTAGAGGCAGCCAGGATATGAAGGGGGTGAGGGTAAGCCCAGAAGGGGACTCACATAGTTAGTTGCCCACCACGACTTGAGTACCAGGTACTTCTGCAGCCTGGGGGCAGTCTTGTCCTGGAATTCCTTGGCTAGTATCTCCATGCGCTGATACTTCTTGTCATCCAACAAGGGCCGCACAGACTCCAGGTACTATCGAGCCAGGTTACTGTCAGTGTGGGGGCCAGACAGCAGTGGCTGCTTCTGTCCCAACCCTGTTCTGACCCAGCCCCAAATCCACTCTTTGAAGGGGACAAATCCCGAGTCCAGCCTACCCTGCCCACCATGATTCCAGACACAGGCCCTTACCCGTTGAATGGTGGCTTGCACGCTGGGCACGGGAAGCTTGGGCAGGGACGTCTGAAAGCTATACAGCATGGGCCGCCCACTGGACAGAAGGCGGACACAGGCCTGGGGGTGCAGAGCAGAGTGTGTTGGGCTGGGAACCAGGGGACAGAATGGAAACAAACTAGCCAACACCTGAGGAGCTGAGTCCCAAGCTCTCAGAACTAGGACAAACCCACGTGCAGGCACCGGTGCCCCCTGCCTGTCCCCTCCAGCTCAGGACCCCAAAGGGGGCGCCCAGGTCTCAGACCAGATGCCTGAAGCCCTCCACCACTTCTGCTCACCGCCCAGACTTTGGTGCTGCGGCTGGTCTGGCCATGCATCTCAAACATCCACCCATGGTAGGAGAGCAGCAGCTTCAGGGTTTGGCGGAAGAAGAAGATGCCCACGATCCAGACCCCCGTGGAGAAGATGGCCATGCTGACCAGTGCCCGTGTCTGTGGGGTCTGGTAGGGGACATACCTGTCGGAGGAGGGGAGAGGGGAAAGGGCTGCAGGGGGTGCACGGAGGCCAGCCTCAGGGGAATTCTAACCCTGCACCCTCCACCGCTGTGAACCATTTCGGGGGAGGCACCTTCCTGGGCACACTCACAACTAAGTGCAAAACACACACACACACACACACACACACACACGGACTAGGGACTGAGATGATGGTGGCCCAGGGGAGGGCTGCTCCCACAGCCTCTAGTGGCTATTGCCCCGTGCCTGCCCAGCTGAGGAGCCCTGGCTTTGAGGCTCACCGGCCTCTTTTGTGGCCCCGTTCCTCACCTCTCGGGGAGGTGTTTTTGGATGTAATAGACCAGCCCGTTGGAGATGTCCACATTGCAGTAGGAGGAACCCACTGTTGCCATGACGACAGCCAGCCAGCTGGTAGGGCTGCCAGGATACACACCCCTAAGGATGCCATTCTGTGGAGCAGAAACAAGCAAGCACCTGTGAGGTCCTGGTCTTCGCCTGGGTTTTCTCCTTTGGTCACCTGCTGTGTTCTTACTACTTCACGTCTGGTTTTCCACTCCTCCCCACCCCCATACCTGCAGCACCCCCTAACTCAGCGCCTGATGCCACTTCTTGCACACCTGTCTCCCCTCCACACCTTGAGCACACCTCTGGTTTCTGCACTGCTAGAGCCTGTTCCTCAGCAGAACTGCCAGCCAAGCTTGGGTGGAGGACCTTGACAATAGAGCGGCAGCTGACACCTGGCCCCGCCTCTACAAGGCTCTGTTCTGCACCTGCTGGCCGGAGTAGGCCAGGAGACCACCTGGGCGCACCTTGATGCGAATCAGGCGTTTCTTCCAGGCGTTGATCTCAGTCAGGTAGAGGTGTTTCAGGGCCTCCCGACTGAGCCGGAAGTCGAACCCATCTGGGGTCACAGTGAACTGGAAGGCCACAGCCTGGTGCGCTTCCGCCATCCTGGGGGTTGGGTGTCACCTGGGAGGGAGCAGAAAGGTTTTCGGGTGGGCTCAGGTCTGCCCCGCCCCCACCGAGCTAGTGGTCGCCCAGCCTGCGGCCCAGGCCCGCCCGACCCCGGCCTCCCAGCCCTGCCAACGGCCAGCGGCAAACCCTCGCGCCCGCGTTCAGGGCAAGCCCCGCTGCACCGGCGCAGGAGTCAGGAAGGGGGTCAAGGCCTTGAAAACGTCAGGCTCCCGTAGGGCAGTGAAGGGCGGCCTCGGGGTGGAGGCGAGGTGCCCGGGACAGCGTTGTCTTCCGGAGCGCGGTGTGGTCCGGGGGCCCCCAGCCCCGACCGCAGGGGGCCCGGCGCGTCCTCGCCACCGCACTGCGCTCTGGGCCGTCGGGGGGGCCCCTGTGTTGCCCCCCACTCCACTCACAGCTCGGGTTCACTCCTGCCTGCGTGTGGGGCCAGTCGCTCTGGCCCGTGTCCCCGCGTCCTTCAGACCGGCCACCCCGCCCCGCCCTCCCCGGAACCTGACACCCTCTCCCAAATTTAGGTTGAGAAAACAGATGCGGGGCGGCAACCAGAACCCTCCCCTCCATGGCGGAAACCGGGAGTGGGAGGGCAGCTCTCCGCAAGGTGAAGATTGCTCAAAGGTCTGGGGACCCGGCGGAGGGTGGGGGGTGGGGCACCGGGTCTCACGTGAGCGGGTGGCATTGGAGCTAAAAATAGTCGAATGTAGGGGAAAGGTCACCCGTGTCAGCTGTGCGGCCTGTGCCCTGATCTCCAGGGCGCAGGGCTGAGCAGCCCCACCCAGGGCGCTCTTTGCACCATTACTCCCGTCTCTGGCCCAGTTCCTCCGAGGATTTATCACTTCTAAGCTGGACCCGGGGCGAGGGAAAAGGGAGGGGCCTCCAATCGGCATAATGGACCCGGAACCACTTTCAAGCCCAGAGCACTGAACAGCCATGCTTTTCAGGAGGGGAGACTGAGGCTCAGAGCTGTGGTCACTATGTCAGTCTGTGTGCATCCTTGTGGGTGCTTTTTGCTGGACTGAACAGGGCTAGAAGAGGGTGTGAAGGAAGAAGCTCGTTTATTGTTTCAAGGTACACAGCCCAGGGGTTCCCGCTCCTGGGGACCTGCTCAAACTGGGGGAAGAGATCACCCTCCTTGCCCATCTCACTGGAGGCTCGGGGGTCCCCAGGGCCTCCTGCTCTTTGCCCCTCCCCCCCAAGGTCCTGCAGGGGAGGCTCTGGGAACATCCAAGCAGCTGTGGGGTGGAGAGTCAGGATGGGGGTTGGAGGCTGGTCAGCTGCCCCTTCTGCTGGAAGTACAACTGGAACCGAGACTGGGCGTACTCCTGGGGAGGAGACCACCCCACACACCGGTGAGCAGGCCTGGGAGGAGTTCCCACAGCCCCCATCTGCCCACAGCCTCCCAGGGCTGCCCTGAGGCAGGACCAGAGCCTCTGCAACTCCTCCTCCCCCACCTAACTGGCCACCTGGGCTACTCACCAAGTAACCGAATTCTATGGTGGACATGGATGCCTGGAGGATGGACCAGAGACCCCAAAAGAAGTGGGACGCCAGAGCATACCTGAGGGAGGTGGGGAGAGCAGGGGGATTGGGAGCACATTTGGCATCGCCTGAATCCCAGAGCTCCAACTTCTCCCACTGCCCGAACCCCTACCCTGTCCCATCTCCTCCCATCAGCCTTGCTCCCCAACCCCCACTTGGCACTGGCACCGTCTACCTCCTCAGAGGCCCCCTTTCCTCGAACCCTGCTCTACCCCGCCCAGCCACCTTTCCTCACCGATTAACCTCTACCAGCAAATCTTCTTCCAGTTTCCTCTGCTCCTCTGGGGAGACGACCTCGCCTTTCTTTGCCTCTGCCAGATAATGGCGAATAAAGCGGAGCTAAGATCAACAGACCAGAGTCAGGAAGTGGGGAGCATGGAGCACTTCCTCGTTAACCCCCTTTCTCACCACTTCATCCAGGCTTCACCTTCCTTGTTCACAGGCCAAGTTCTACTCCCCAGCCTCCAGCCGCATACCTGCTGTCCCTGCGTGGGGTAGTCTGCAGGCTGTGCTTTGTAGAAAGGCCACTCCCCGTGAGTATAATCATAAACCCACTCACAAAAATGGTTCCCGATGTCAAAGCCCCTGGGGGAATAAGGTGGACACTCAGTCCCCAAATCTGCTGGGCGGCTGGGAGGCAGAGACGGAGGCCTGGTCTGAGATCCAGGGCTCTGTGGGGACAGACCCACGGGAGGCCATGGGTCTCACCTGTAGTTGTAGCTGCTGTACTCGAAGTCGATCAGCATGATGCTGTCGGCATTTTCTGGCTCTGAGAGCAACAAGATATTCCCTGGGGGATGTAGTGGGGTACTGGTCACTCCAGGGCCCTCGGGCCCCTGCACCTTGGGTTGGAAGACTCAGATGACGTTTCCTACCTTCCTGGATATCGTTGTGGCAGAACACTACTGGTGATGGGGTAGAGTCGAGCAACTTCCTGCAGGGGACAGGGGCATGTGTCTGAGTAGGAGTGACTAGAGGAGGGTCAGAGCCCCCTGCGTGGGCCCTCGGGCAAAGCCTGGGGAGGACACTGCAGGTTCCCGGCAGCACCTCCTGTGCTCTCTGCCCCCTCCCCATCCTGTCCTGCCTGCCCTCACCTGAGCTTGCCCATCTCATCCTTCAGGCTATACATCTCCAGCAGGTTCATCTGGGGGAGGCCAGTGGGGGGCAGGTCCAGGATCTGCTTTAAGTACCTGAAGTCCGAAGAACAGGATACACTCACTCCACTGTCCCTCTCCACCGGCTCTCTTGTCTACCCTGGGCCGCGCTGTCCCAGCCATTTCCCTGTCACTGTCCGGCTTGTCTGGCAAATGTTTGGAAGCCTGTTCTGTGAGAGCCCCTGCGAGGCCCTGGGACACCTGACCCACTAAGTGGCAGCTGGACAGAGTCATGGACACTTTGTCAGAGCCCAGCCTGAGGGTCCGGCCAGGTGTGCAGGAGCCCTGCGGAGGCCCCTGACTCACCGCTCCATGGTCCCAAACAGCCAGTGGGGCTCCTTGGTGAAGGGCATCTCCATGCCATGGAACCGGGCCATCTTCGTGGCGATGGCTGCTGACAGCACGGGCTCTCGGAGGTCTCGCGTTTTCAGTGGCAGGCTCTGCACCCAGGAACCTCTCAGGGTGGTGAGGGGGCGGGGGCAGGAGGGGGTCGGGATGGGGCAGTGGGGGAGGTCAGGGTCTCGCGGTCAGGGACCCGAGGGCAGACACTGGGAAGGGACTGGGGGCTGGGGAAGGAGGTGCCTCGTACTGGGATGTACTGCTCCAGCCGGCCCTCTGGAAAGACTCCGTAGAGCTGGGGCCCCAGGGACCGCTCCGCAAGGATGGCGAACATCACACTCTCAAGGACCAAGGAGTCCACCCCCTGGAGGAAGATGGACAGCGAGGGGCGGGAGTCGCACGGCCAGCGGCTGGGCAGCGCGGAGGGTCCGCGTCCTGCTCCCAGCACAGCGCAAGCTTCGGCCCACAACCGGCAAGTCCCAGCCCTGAGCCTCGGCGGGACGGTGCCACCTGCCAGGCCCCGGGGGCAGCCCTCGCTCCGGCCTCACCTGCAGGATGGCCCCGTACAGCCGCAGCAGCACCTCCCGCGGCTCCTCGCCGACGCTGGGCAGGTGGTCCGGCAGCGAGCAGCGGAAGAGCAGGTTGCTGAGGCCCCCGCTGCGGACCACACCGGAGGCTCAGCCGCCGCCGGCTCCCGCCCGGCCCGTCCTCCCCTGCCCCGCACGCAGAGGCTGCGGAACCGCCGGGCATCCTCGGAGCCCGAGCCTGCCCCCGCCCCGGCCCGCCGCTGGCAGGGGCTGACCCCTGACCTCCCACCTCACGGGGTCAACCCGCAGCTCCTCCGGCCGCACCCGGCGCCACGCCCCGCCCAGGTACTCCCGGCACCACTGGTGGGCTCGGCGCTCGGTGTCTCGCGACTGCGCTGAGAACCGCCGCTGGTTCGGGGCCGCTTCCGGGGACTTAGGCTGCCGCACGCTGTCCTTGGCCAGGCGGCCGCCGACAGTCCCGTCTCCAGCCACCGCAGTGCCCTCAGCCGCCATGCCGAGGGCTCGGCCCGGCCCAACGCCCGGCGCGCTCAGCCTCTTCGGCGGGCCCGGCTGAGCACGGCTCTGCTTCCGGCCCGCCAGCGCCCTCCGGTCGCGCTCGGGCCCCTCCGGCTTTGTTCGGCTCCTCGCGGCGCCACTCGGCTCTCTCCGTGACCTGGTCCCGAGCCCTTTCCGAGGCCAAATTCTGCGCGTCTTCGCTTGCCCCGCCCCTGCTCGCTCGCGCTCTGGGCGGGGCCGCTGGAAAAAAAAGGAAGCGGCGTCGCCAATCAGAAGCGTCCTGAGCGGAGTCACGCCGGCCAATTGTCGTGAGCGAAGGGTCACGCTGACCAATCACGTGGGCGGGTGGTGCGTCCTAGGAGTGCGTGGGCGGGTGTGTTTAAGGGAAGACGGGCTTCGCCGGGAACCGGAGTGGACCAGGCGCGCTGCGTCTCCCTGGGGCTTCGGCGAGGAAGAGAGCCCTCGTGTGAGCGTGGCCGGTCCCGAGCGTGGTCGCCCCAGGGGAGGCTGAGAGGGCGTGGCCCGTGGAGCTGCCGAATAAACACTGGCTGTGCGGAAACACTGTGACCCTCGGGACAATTCTGATGACGCCACGAACCTTGGATTCCTGACCGCCGCCGAGACCCCTTGTGGGTGAAGCGCACCTCGGAGAGAAGCTCTGGTCCTGCTTGAAACCAGTGCCCCGTGCCCCACCCACCGCCCCTCTGTCTCCAGACCTAGAACCAGTTACCAGATCGCATCCAGGAGGGAAAGGCTCGGCCGCCGCGGAGCAGACGCTGGCGCTGCGCCACGTCCCCTTGGCCTCCTGGGCCTCCGCTGCTGCCCGGGCAACCACAAGGCCTTGGCCCCGGGGATCTGTGACAGGCAGGCCTGTGGACGTGGCGTGTGTGTGTGTGTGTGTGTGTGTGTGTGTGGTTTTTGTGGGGGTGGGGAGGTTAAATAGATGGGCAGCTGGCGAGTGGTTTGATTTGAATAACCAGAGAGAAATCAAGAATCGGTGACCAGAAGATGAATGTCGGTTGCTGCAGCGGGAAATCACAACCCCTCGCCCTGTTTAAGTCTGAGCCAGACCGGAAACCTGCAGCTCACCGGCTGAAAGGGAGGCCTGGTCCCTTCCAGGAAGGATCTTACCATGTTACCATAAGTATATACAAAAACGTTCCTCAGTCCTTCCCCAAAGGGACCAAGAGCCTCTTAAAGCAACTGATTTACTTTGGAAAAGGGACCCTCCAGACCTTTCAGGGCTGTTAGATTCAGGATCTGCGCTGATATTGTGCAGGACCCCTGAAGCATGGTGAGCCACTGGATAGAAGAGGGGTTCTGGGAGTCAGGTGATGAACCTAAGCCCTAGGGTTATTTTTCTGGCCCCAGTGCACATTTGGGGTGGTTGTACCTCGCTGTGGGCAGAGCCTGTACCTGGATTCCTGGCCTGTAGGATGAGAATTATGGTAACAAGAGCAAGGGGAACACCTGGAACTCCCCTGCGCACTCACCCGATCCAGGAGAGTAAATCAGAAACAAAGCTGCCATGTGGGATTGCAGAGGTTGTGTCACTCGCAAAGACAAAGTGGTAGCCCCTAGTTCATCCCGTTCAGTTCACCTGGATGGCCCGTGCAAAAGCCAGATGGATTCAAGTAAATGATGGTGGCCCACCACACAGCAGCTGTGTCAGATGCAGTGTCTTTAATGGGACCGATGAACATACCTCTGGCTTTGATCAGGCACTTATTGGTGTGGTGAATAGTCTTTTCAGTTTCTAGTAGTGAAGAGTAAATTTCCAAAAGCAGTTCACATTTATGTGAGAAGGAGAGCCAAACACATTCATTGTCTTGCTTCACGGCTGTTGTAACTCTGTCACAGCATAATCCACTGAGACCTTGATCATCCAGGCGTCCCACATAACATCGATGACATGCTAATTGGACATGGTGCAGAAAGAAGTGACAAGCGCTCTATCCTTGGTAAGACAATGCATGCCAGAGAATGAGAACTAAGTCCTCAGAAGTTCTGGAGCCCGTCAGCAGTGAGGTTTTAAGGGGTGCAGTGTTGTAGGGCAAACCAGGGCATTGCCTCCAAGATAAGGATATCGCTGTGTCTTGCATGGAGAAGGCGTGGCACTTGATGCAGCTCTGGATTTTGGAGTCAGCACGTACCACACTTGGGTATACTGTTGTGACCCATTTATTGGGTGACTAGGAAGGAGCCCAGAGCAAAGGGTGGCTTTGTTGAAGGTCCGGATTACAGGATGGGTTCCCCTGCCACTTAGAACCAATGGATGACAGTTGAGCTTATTTGCGGTAGATAGGGACCCTGTACGACAGCTTTGGCAGGATCCAACAGATTTGCAGTGCACACTCCTAGGGGTCTGAAGCAAGATCACACCTGGTGCAGTGGAGAGCTACTCACTGATTGAAACCAACTTGTGCAACACTACTGGGCTCAAGCACAGACTGAGTGCCTGATGATGGGACATCAAATGACCACGCGATTGAATCTGGCCTGTCCTGAGCTAGATCCTGACTGATCACCACACCAATAGGTTAGGCAGGCTCAGTAGCAACTCCTTGCACAATGCAAAATGATTGGACCCAGGCTTGTCCAGAGGGCAGCAGTCTTACAGGAAGGAAAATTCATGTCTGATTCACAAATGGGTTAGCTTGCTGTGTAGATAGGAGCTGAAAACAAACCACTGCTGCCCTGAAGTCCCATTCAGGGTGGGGGTGGCTCTGAAAGACAGTAATGAGGGGAAGTTCTCCCGGGCAGAGCTTCAAGCAGACACTTGGATGTCCGCTTTGTAGGGAGGAAGCGGAGTGGACAGAGTAGTGGTGGGCTTCTGGGTCCTGACAGATGTCTTGCTGGTTGGTCAGGGAACTAGAAAGAGCAAGAGGGACTTTGGAAACAAGGAGGGCTGGAGAAGAAGATGGACCTGTGGGAGTGGTCACAAATGGGTGCGTCTTTGTGCCTCATGTTATACCCACTGCAGAGGGGTCACTCAACAACAAAGTGGACGGGCAGATGTCCAAGCTTCTGCCCTTGGCTACCCCATGCCTGTGCGGTGGGCCTGTAAATGGAGTTGCCAAGGTGGCAGAGGTGCTGGGTATGTCCACCAAAATGGGCTCTCTCTTATCAAGGTTCATCTAATTATTCCTGCTGCTGGATTTCTGACCTGTTAGCAGCCAAGCTCAGTGCTGAGCTCCTGATATGGTACCATCCTTAGATGACTTGCTGACCCGTGATTCCACCCAGGAATCAACACCTCTGGGTGTGGGTTAGCCTTTCCTCTCACAGTGTCTCAGTGGCATCACATTGCAGGAGCTTAGAGAGTACACAATTTACCAGCATGGAATCGTATATAACATCACCTTGGGCCCAGAAACTCATTGTACAGTGAAAGGTATACAGTGTGTGGATTGCCACAGGATCCCATGCTTCTCCAACCTTCTGTGTTGTCTCCAAGCAGCCAGTCTCATAGGAAGATGGAATGATCTCTTAAAGACTTAGCTAAGGCCCTAGCTGGTTTGGGTAAGTGGATAGAGCATCGGCCTGCGGACTGAAGGATCCAGGGTTTGATTCTGGTCAAGGGCACATGCCTGGGTTATGGGCTCAATCCCCAGTGGGGGGCATGTAGAAGGCAGCCAATCAATGATTCTCATCATCGATGCTTCTATCTCTCTCTCCCACTCCCTTCCTCTCTAAAATCAACAAAAATATATTAAAAAGACTTAGCTAAGGAGCCAGTTCTTGGACAGTATCCTGAGGAGCTGGGGTATGTACACTTGCGTCAAAGCCCAGTGTATGCATCTGTGTTCCCAGTAGATATGTGAATCCAGAAACAAAGATACGTCCAGGTAGTAGGGGTTGGGATGAGCTGTCTCTCACCATTATTTTTGATGGCCCACTTGTAGAATTTGTATGTTCTGTCTCTGCAAGAGTGAGCTCTGCTGGATTACAGCCCCTGGGTCCCAGGTAGGGAGCACTTCCACAGGGCGCCTCCCCTGGTTCCAGGGAAGGACACCAACACTGAATCTGAGTCCTTGAAATCCACCAGGTCACTGAGCTCCTCATGCTGGTGCACCAGCAGGCAAAGGAGAGGTTATTGTTCCTGATTATTTTTGAGGAGATAGGGTTGCTGCTACTCAATGGGCATGAGGAGTTGGTTTGGCACTGGCACGATGCACCTGAGTCTGCCTGGTTGCTTCCACACCAAGTGAGAACAGTGATGCAGTTAGGGCCAACCTAGATAACCCAGGATAATCTCTTCGTCTCAAAACCCTTCGTCACTTCTGAAAAGATCCTGTTCCCAAATAAGGTGACACTTACAGGATCCAGGGATTAGGACATGGGTATCTTTTGGGGGATCATTTTTTCAACCACCACCATCACGAATTCTTTCCCTCACAGCTTTCAGCTCATCACCCCATTTTGTCTTTGAATATTGCAGTTGAAAATTTCTGAATCCAGCCTAATTTTTCTCCCTTGAACGTGATTTGTTTTTTCTGCCTGAATACTTGAAGTATGGTGTATTCAAGGGGGAATGATTTATTTATTCATTTAAATGATAATAAACGCTTACATGTTAACATAAATTATATCTTATAAAAACTTTTATAAAATAAAAATTTCATGAGAAGAGTGGCCTTGTTTTTACATTTTTTCAAGTTTTGTTAATATATGGCTTAGTTGAAGATAACAGGTTCCCCATAATTATCTCTGCAGTCAATCCCTTACAATATGTTGTTTTGGTTCAAATATATGAAGAAAATTCAGCCTAACATAAATTTACAGTTGGTAACTTTTCCAAAGCTTTTTCAGATAACTGTGCATCTTTGTTAATACTACAGACCAAGACCGGACAAAAAGTAGTTACTCAGGTAAGTTGCAATTTGGAATTTGAAACCATATCAATGAACCGTTTTGTCCTCTTACATTAAAATCCATTGGCCTGCCTTGCATGCTGAATGAGTCTTTCACTCATGCATAATTTTGAAACATCATGCCTTCCTGGGTCATTTGGAAAATATTGATTCATGGAGTTATGTAGATCTTCCAAATTTTGACACATTTTATTATATAATGTCACTTGTTAACATACCACCACTCTCATAGGAAAAATATTTAAATATTGAGAAACTTTAAGCTCATAGTGATGACACAGATTTTCCAAAATTCTAGTTTTTGTTTCAAAACTCAAATTGTATCATTGGCAACAAATACTATTGTTTTCCTTGAAGTGCCACATTCACTTTATTTTTGAGGAAGTTTCTGTCAAATAGCCAAGTCAGAATAACTGTAGTTTGTCAACTTTCAAGTGAAAATAGTGTTTTATGAAAAAAGTGGCTAGCTCAGCTGCCAGTTTTGATAACTGTATAATCAGTTGCAATAGCCATTGTACTTCCGTACGCGGTGCTTTACATCATTACCCTGAATATTAAGAATTACCTGTTAAGATTTAATAATTTTTATGGCTTCATCAAGGAAATTATTAAGTGAAAGTGTTTCCTCCCCTCCCCCCATGAGCATGTGGCAGGGAAAGAATTTGATGGTTACTAGTAGGAGGAGCCAGCAGTTTTCCCCACCATTGCTTTTGCTCCATTGACACAAATGACAGCACAGTGGCAGGAAAAATTATGACAAAATAATTTTGACCTTGCTGATGTTAGGAGACTCCAGGAATCTGCAGACCATATTTTGAGAACCACTGCTATAGTATATCATAGGGATCATAAGATATGTGTATTTTCAATTTTACTAATGTTATTAAATTTCTCTCCAAACTGGTTATCCTGAATTATATTCTGTAGCAATTAGGACAATATTTGCTATGAATCACAAAGATGCTGAATAACTGAATTTTATGGTAAAAGGACATTTTAGTGGTGTGGTATGTGGTTGGACACACCGAATACACTAAGTGTGGTCCCTGGAATTGCTCAGTGAACAACCTTTACAGTTGAATGCAGTTTACATAGGCATGCTTATTTATCTTCTGTACCAGTTTAGAGAAAGCCAGTCCTGGGCTTAAATGTTGGCCATATTACATGAATCTTAAGGATCCAGGTTCCCTTTGTCTTGTTCTGCGCTTATGTCTCTCATTCCCAAGGTGACTGTTCGATCAAGTGCTTCCAATTTGTAGCCAGCAGGGGTAAGGGGTGGGCTGAATACAAAGATCAGGACCTCTCGCTGGTCAGGCCGACCACTATCACTACCAATTCCGTGCATCTTTGGGAGGGACTGGGGGAACTGGAGAAGCCATCCTCACCAAACATTCCTCAGTCTGATATTTCCTGGAATACTTTGCTGGGGTGTTCCCTTTACACTTTACCACAGTGAACAGAAAATCCTCTGGGATTCATATGTAAGGGAGCTAATTAATACGGAGGCTCCAGTCCAGGCCTGTTCGGGACTATCACACTAGCCAGTGAGAAGATTTGTGTGAAAATGCCAATTTTGTTCTGTATTTATTATTTCAACTTCAATTCATTGTCCCACTCTTCGAGAGAGAGAGAGACAGAGACAAGAGAGAGAGAGAGAGAGAGAGAGAGAGAGAGAGAGAGAGAGAGAAAGTGATGTGAGAGAGAAATATTGATCGGTTGCCTCCCACACATGCCCCGACCAGGCCAGATTGAACCTGCAACCCGGGTATATGCCCTTGACTGAGAATGGAACCTGAAACCCTTCAGTGCATGGCCTAACACTTCAGCCACTGAGCCACACCAGCCAGGGCTGCCTAACCTGCCTTTACCAGCTGTCTTCCTAGCCATGATCTACCGTCCCCTCACTCCAACGCCAGATGACGCTGACCAAATCTAACTCTTGAGCTCAATTTCAGATTTTGCTCTTCTACGCAGCTTGAACCCCAAACAATGCCAGTCACATAGTTGGAGCTCAAGAAAAATCTTTCCAATTGAATGAGCACAGCTTCCGGGATAGAACTTCACCCAGTGCCCATCAATACCTCTCTCCACTCGCATGGCCTGCACTGGACACTGAAAGGTCAGTGTCAGCCCCAGTCAGCAACCTCTTTGTGGTCCACTCTGAGCCCAGCCCGGATCAGCATCCTCCGCAGAGGTCTCTGTTCTCTCCCAGCCAGCACCCACGGCTGGACAGCTCCTCCAGCCAGATCAGCACCCAAGGGCGGACAGCTCCTCTGGGCTCGATCAGCACCCAAAAGCGGACAGCTCCCCAAGCCGCATCGGCACCCAACACCCAAGAGCCAACGGCTTCGCCAGCCCCTTTCAACGCGCTGCCCAGCTTGGGACCCCCCAACTCTTCTGTTCTGGTTCCTGGAGACGTCGGTGCAGCTGCTGGGGCGCACCCACGCCAGGAGCCCCCGCAAACCCCAGTGAACCCGACAGAGGTCTGCGAACCGGGCCGCCGCCTTCCCCGACTTCCCCGCCCGCAGGATCGTCGCTGCGGACGGTCCCTCTCGCCTGTCCCCACCCGCAGACCCTCCTGCACCGGAACCCGATCCCCGTCTCCGCCAATCCGCTTCTCACCCGCCCCCGCCCCAAACAAACACGCGCTCGGCCCTTCCCCAACCAGAGCCTCGCGTCAAACCGTCGCCGCTCCTCCAACCAGCTCGCCGCGGCCCGCGGCCCCTCCCCGCCCTCCGCGCCTCCTCCCGCGCCTCCTCCCGCGCCGCCGCCTCTCCCCTCCCCCTGCGGCGCTCGCTCCGCCGCGGTGTCCTGCGGGGTGTCGAGGGGTGTCGCGGGCGGGGTGTCGCAGGGCGTGTCACGAGGTGAGGGGGGAGCCGGGGACCAGGGGGCCACGCGGGGCGCCTCCCTCCCCCGCAGGCCTCTCCCCGGAGAAGATGGCGGACCGCGCGGAGATGTTTTCTCTCTCCACCTTCCACTCGCTGTCGCCGCCCGGCTGCAGGTACCGGGCCTGGCGGGCCCTCCCCTCCCCTCCCCGCGGTCCTCCCGGCCCCCTCCCGACCCGCCACCGTTCGCCGCCCTCCCCCCCGCCCCTCCCCCCCCGCACCGCCTGCGGGAACCCCAGCCCAGGGCCCCGCCGGCCCAAGGCCTGCACTGCTGCCCTCGCCGCCCTCTGTGCGGGGTCTCCCCGTGTCTGTCCTTCCCTCCTTCACCCCCTCCGCTGTGTGTCTCCCCGACTCCCCCTTGCTCAGCCCCCCCTTCCCCTGCGGGCTCGCTCCCGGGCGGAGGGTGCAGGCCCTGGCGCAGCCTCCGGGGGCGGCCTGGCCAGGCGGGAGCCGTCCTCCGCGCGGAGTGTCCGTCCTTTCGGCCTTGCTGGGTCGGGCCTGGCTGGCGGGGCTCGGGGAGCGGGAGCTGAAATCGAACCTGGCCCTGGGGGAAGGGACCACGGAGGGAGAGGGCCTGCCGGGCAGGAGAGGAGAGACAAAGTGGCCAGACTGGCTCCTGGAACCGGGCGACCCCTCCCTCTGCTTCTGCGGCTGCAGCCTCCGCCTCAGCTCCCCTCCCCCCTCCGCTCAGCCTAACTCCCCTGACGCTCCGCGTCCATCCAGAGGGGCCTGGGCTGAGCCCTCGGAGGAGGACTGGGAGGAGGGCAGCGGGACAAGTGGCCCCTCTGGGCTGGTCATGGCTCAGATAGGGGGGAATCCCCTGGAGAACAGAGATTGGGTTTCACAACAACAGCAGGACGTGGATCTGGAAGTTGGGGGCTGTGGAGACCCTGGGGTCTAGGAGCTGGGTTTCCCATGGCCCCTCCTGGGCCCGGCTCCCAGGCAGGGCACCCAGGGTTGCCAGCTCTCCCGGGAGCCCTGTCCTTGCTCTCTGACCGAGTCTTCTCTCCAGGCCTCCTCAGGACATAAGCCTGGAAGAATTTGACGATGAAGACCTGTCTGAGATCACCGATGACTGTGGCCTGGGCCTCAGCTATGACTCGGACCACTGCGAGAAGGTAGGGAGGGACGGGAGCTTAGACCCTCTCCGGGGAGCCTCACTCAGGCCCCGCTTAGGTTTCACTTGGGGTTTTAGGGTAGGTCTGCACTCAGCCTTGAAGCAAGAGATCCCCTGGTTCCTCCTTCCTTTGGGCCTTTGGCCTGGGAACTTCCTGGAAGTCACATCTCTTTCTCTAACAGACTGTAGGCCCTGCTCCAGGGTCTTCCCCAATGGTCCTCCCTTGACCCCTGTCCGTGGACTAGCTTGGGGGAACAGATATGCCCATGCTTCAGGTGCCCTCTGTGCCCAGAGGGCTTCCCAGAAAGATCTACCTCCTTCCAGCTCACCTATCTCCTTCCCAGCCCCATCCCCACCTGCATCTCTCTGCCTCATGTCTCCACCTGAAACTTCCTCCCCTATCTCCTTCCTGTCTTTCTCCTCCTCCTGTTTCTCCATGTTCTGTTTTCATTCATTCAAGAACAGTTCTGAGCAACTGCCATGTGGCAGCTGCCAGGTGCCTCCAGGTGCCTGAGGGAACAGGACAGGTGTGGCCCATGTCCACAGGAGTTATAACCTTGTGGGGGAGAAAGACATGTCAGAGCCATGGCTCCTGAGTGTCAGGGGCAGGGTTCCACTTGAGGACACAGTGAGGGGGAAGAGAACCCCACCGACTTTCCAGTGGCCATGGCCCAGAGCATGCCCAAGGGAGGGCGGGCAGGAGCCGGGCTGATGAGGAGGTGGGAGGGAATGGAAGAGAGAGCTGGCCCCAGGGATTAACTGTCGGAGGCCCTGAGGTTGGTGCAAGCTTGGTGGATCCTGGTGCCAGCTGTCTCTTCCTTCCTGCATTTGTCTGATATTTACTGAGTCTCAGCTGTGGGTAGGTCCTGTTCTGGGGTGTGGGGTACACCAGTGCTCAGTATGGACATTCTGCCCTGGTGGGGCCAGCAGCTTGGTGGGGAAGACAGGCCAAATGTTGTCTAATTATTGTGAATTGTAGTCAGATTGCTCTGCAGAGAAGAGTGGTGGTGCTGAAGGTGATGGGGTTGGGTGGTGAGAGGAGTCGGCAGCTGGGTTGGGGCCACTCTGAGGCTCTCCGTCAATGCAGGCTTAATAGTCTGGGCTCTGACCAAGAACCAGAGCGATTCTGATATATCTCAAGCAGATTAAAAAAACAAACAAAACCCACAAAAACTGCTCTGTTGGGGAGCAGAGACCTGGAGGTTTCTTTTCCTTGGCTTATAGCTTCCTGCCTTCTCCTTTTCTTCTTTTTTAAAAAAATATCCTTTTATTGATTTCAGAGAAGAAGGGAGAGGGAGAGATAGAAACATCAATGATGAGAATCACCGGTGGGCTGCCTCCTGCACGCCCCCTACTGGGGATCGAGCCCACAACTCCAGGCATGTGCTCTGACAGGGAATTGAATGGTGACCTCCTGGTTCATAGGTTGATGCTCAACCACTGAGCCACACCGGCTAGGGCCTGCCTTTCCCTTTTCTGACACCCGGGACCCCAAGCCACTGTCCCACACTCACCCAGCTCTGCCCTGTCCCTCCTTCCTGCAGGACAGCCTGTCTCTGGGGCGCTCGGAGCAGCCGCACCCCATCTGCTCCTTCCAGGATGACTTCCAGGAGTTTGAGATGATCGATGACAATGAAGAGGAGGAGGAGGAGGAGGAGGAGGAGGAGGAGGAGGAGGAAGAGGAGAAAGGAGAGGACAAGGAGGGGGGAAGACCTGGCCCAGAAGCCGGAACTCTGGAGCTGCTGATCCCCTCCCCCTACCGGGAGGAGCCCCACAAGCACAGGCCCACCACACTGCACCTGACTCCCCTGGGAGCCCAGGTGAGTGCCCAGGCCCACCATCCCGGACTCTGCTGCCTTGGCAGCCTGTGGCTCCCCCCCCCCCCCCCCACCTCCAGCTGGAGCCCCTCCTGAGCGCCTCTTCTGTCGCCCCTGCAGGACTCCCTGAACAACAATGGGGGCTTCGTCCCAGTGCCCCCCGCTTCCTGGCAGGAGACAGTGCTGTGCTCACCCCCCCAGGAGCCACTTCAAGGTGAGCAGGACTGTGGAGGCCCAGGAGGCAGGGAGGGAGGAGCGGAAGCCGGTGAGCCTGCTGACCGAGGCCCCTCCCGCCCCCGCAGAGCCGCCTGCCCCGCACCCGGCCACCGCCGCCCGTCCCCACGGGGCGCAGTCACCTGTGGGCCCAGGTTGTGACTGTGAAGGGAACCGGCCCCCGGGCCCCGCAGCGCCCCATGAGGCCTCGCCCTCCTCGGACCCGGGCATTGAGGTTGACCTGGGCAGCGGCACCAGCGGGGAGCGCGGCCGGCGAAGCAGCCAGGAGCTGTCCTCGCCGGGCTCCGACTCGGAGGCGGGCGCCGCACACCTGGGGCGCATGATCTCGTCCATCTCGGAGACGGAGCTGGAGCTGAGCAGCAGCAGCGGCCGCTCCTCGCACCTCACCAACTCCATCGAGGAGGCGTCCTCGCCGGCCTCGGAGCCCGAGGCCGAGCCCTTGCCCCCGCGCCGCCCCGCCTTCCTGCCCGTGGGCCCGGAGGACACCAACAGCGAGTACGAGTCCGGCTCTGAGTCCGAGCCCGACCTCAGCGAGGACGCCGACTCACCCTGGCTGCTCAGCAACCTCGTGAGCCGCATGATCTCCGAGGGCTCCTCACCCATCCTCTGCCCCGGCCAGTGCCTGTCCCCGGCGCCGCGTCCTCCGGGGGAGCCCGGGTCACCGGCCGGCGGGGCCCCCGAGGCCGCAGGCCCGGGCGGCGTGGAGCTGGTGGACATGGAGACGCTGTGTGGGCCGCCGCCCCCTGCGCCCCCTGCGCCCCGGGCCGGCACCGCGCAGCCCGGGCCCTGCCTCTTCCTCAGTAACCCCACGCGCGACACCATCACGCCGCTGTGGGCCGCCACGGGCCGAGCCGCCCGGCCGGGCCGTGCCTGCTCCTCTGCCTGCTCAGAGGAGGACGAGGACGAGGAGGAGGAGGAGGAGGCCGAGGACCAGCCGGGGCCCCCGGGGGGCAGGGGCGCGGGCCCCGAGGTCCCACTGGATGCCTCGCTGGTGTACGACGCGGTCAAGTACACGCTGGTGGTGGACGAGCACACGCAGCTGGAACTGGTGAGCCTGCGGCGCTGCGGCCTGGGCAGCGGGGAGGACAGCGGGGAGGCCAGCGAGGACGAGGCGGCCACCTTGCTGGACGAGGGGCAGGGCCCCGACGGCGCTTCCCCGGACAGCCCGGACCTCACCTTCTCCAAAAAGTTCCTCAACGTCTTTGTCAACAGCACCTCGCGGTCCTCCAGTGAGTGGAGGTGGGAGCGGGGTGGCTCCAGGTCCCAGGGGTCCCCCAGAGTGCCCAGGGCCTGAGAATTCTCTTTGGAGGGTGGAGCTGAGTCTGAGCAGTAAACCCGAGGTGGGGTGTAGGGGCCGAGGGATGGGGAGGCTGGGGGGTCTGACAGGGATGTCCAGCAGGGGTGGGGGGCTGGAAGCCCAGGAAAAGGCCTTGGGTTTCCCCCAAATCCCTGATAGGCTGGGGAGGGGTGGGCGGGCTCTGCCTCCCTCCCTGACTCAGGACCAAGCATCTGGGAGGGGAACCTGGCCATGCCTGGAAGTACTTGCTGCCCCTTTCTGAGCAGCTGTCTCCTGTCTCTTCCTCAGGCACCGAGTCCTTTGGCCTCTTTTCCTGTTTGGTGAACGGGGAGGAGAGAGAGCAAACCCACCGGGCTGTCTTCAGGTACAGCCTCTGTCTCGTCATCCATCGACAGACGCGATGGGACATGGTGGACACCGGCCCACAGTCCGCCTCCCCCTCCCCCTGACCCACCCGCCCCCGGCCTGCAGGTTCATCCCTCGCCACCCTGATGAGCTGGAGCTGGACGTGGATGACCCGGTGCTGGTGGAGGCTGAGGAGGACGACTTCTGGTTCCGCGGCTTCAACATGCGCACAGGGGAGCGCGGGGTCTTCCCTGCCTTCTATGCCCACGCGGTGCCCGGCCCTGCCAAGGACTTGCTGGGTGAGGCCTGTCTCCAAGGAGCATCTTGTCCCCTCAGACCCTCAACTCCCCTGACTTGGGCCCCTTGTGACCCCCCAGGGAGCAAGCGGAGCCCCTGCTGGGTGGAACACTTCGATGTGCAGTTCCTGGGCTCCGTGGAGGTGCCCTGTCACCAGGGCAACGGCATCCTGTGTGCAGCCATGCAGAAGGTCAGTGTGAGGTGGGGCCCCCGAGCCCCCAGAGGGACCAGACCTCCACAGAGGGTTAGAGGGGCCTCAGGGGGCAGCTCCCACCCAGCTCACAGCTGTCCCTCATCACCTTGGTGCCTCTGGGCAGGTTCCGTGGGGCCTCCACCTTCCTGTAGCCCATCCTCTTTTTCTTGTCTGGAAATCCAGACCAGCTCTCACTGAGCCTTCCTGAGGGTCATTTGCTCACTCGTCATGGACTCAGTGGGCAGTTAGTGACCAGCAGCTCATCTGCTGGTCTTGTGGTTGAGCAGAACAGTCCTGTCCCCGAGACCCCCAGTCAGACCATGGGGACAGGCAGGGAGGGCTGGGCAGGGGGAGGGCGTGGTCCTGGCTGCAGGACAGGAAGGAAGCCCAGGGAGGCTGAGTGCAGAGAGGTGACTGGTGGTGCCAAGACTGAGAAGCAGCCAGGACCCTGGCCCACGTGCTCCAGAATCAGCCCTGAGAACCTGCAACCCAAACGAAGATGTTCCAGTGACGAGAGGCCCCTGAGACCCCTTCTCCTCTGGCTTCTCCCCCAGATCGCCACTGCCCGGAAACTGACTGTCCACCTGCGTCCCCCTGCCTCCTGTGACCTCGAGATTTCTCTTCGGGGGGTCAAGCTGAGTCTGAGCGGTGGACCTGAGGTGGGGTGAGGGGGCCGAGGCACAGGGAGGCGGGTGGGTCTGACAGGGACGTCCAGCCGGGGTGGCAGGAGAGGCTCTGGGCGATGCCCGTCTAACCGGCCTCTGCCCTCGGCTCCAGTTCCAGCACTGCAGCCACTTCTTCCAGATGAAGAACATCTCCTTCTGCGGCTGCCACCCTCGCAACAGCTGGTGAGAGCCTCGGCCCTCCCCTCGGCCCTCCCCTCGGCCCACCAACCCCGAGGGCTGCCCCCGGGCCCGGGAGACACAGGTCAGACAGGCTCCCATCTGGTCCGGGTGCAGACAGACAGGCACACGGATGAGTGGGTGCTGGAAGCCTCGTGGGGTCTGGGGGACGTCTGTGTGGGGCTCCCATGAGCAGACCTGCAGAGAGGCGGTGGGGTTTGGGGTTCAGGAGGTGACTAAAGGCCACTCTGCCTGCTCGGAGGCACATCTGACGGTGACGGGGGCCTTCCAGGGAGGCGCTGAGCCCAGGTGCGGGCAAGGGCAGTGGGATTCTCAGGGAGTAGCTGGGAGCGCCTGGAGGGACACAGGGGTACCTGTGCCTTCCTGGCCATGCCATGGAGCTTGTACTTGATACCACTGGCCACAGGGTGACACAGTCGGGTTGACAAGCTGGCTCTGGCTGCTGTGCAGAGTGGCTGGACCCAGGTGTGGGCCAGGTAGCTGCTGAGGTCATCCAGGTGTTGTGTCCTGGGGGCACTGGGGAGGTGGAACTGGCAGGACCCGGGTCGATGGGAGGTAGCCGCAGACGTGCTGTCTGGGTGAAGGGCTGATAGTAACCATTTGCCAGGTCAAGGGCTGGCAGCCTGGAGGCACCGTGCTCATCCGCAGGTTCAGGGAGGTGGAGGCGGCCAGGGTCACGTGGGTCTGGGGTGTGGGAGAGACCTGAGGGAAGGTCTCAGTTCAGAGCAGGTGGACGACTGCGGCCATGAGGGGACGAGACAGCCAGGCAGAGCAAGAAGTGACAGGCGTGAAAGGGGGAGGGACTGTGCCAGCATTGTCCCCAGCGGGGCTGAGAGTGCAGGCTTCCTGCCCAGCCCGACTGCTGCCCACTGGGTCCCCATGTCCTAGAGGAAAGAGATGAGAGGAGGTGACCAGAGAGACAGGCCGCCAGGGGCTCAAAAGGATGCGGGCTGCTGGAGGAAGGACACGCTGCCGGGGCGGGGCTAAAGGAGGTGACTCAGCAGGTCAGAGCCGGTCTGGTGCGTCCACTGAGGACAGAGATGGTGTGGGCTCCACCGTGTGGAGGTTGCTCTGAGGGGTGGAGGGCTGGACAGAGTGCCTGGGCTCAGACCAGACATGTGGATGGGGGCCGAGGACAGCACCAACCACAGGGGAACAAGAACACCCTTATTTCTCAACAGAGAGAAACTGGCTGCCCAGCTGGGGCCTCCAGGCTAGAAAGAGACCAGGTTCGAGTCCTTGAGAAAAGGGCAGTCAGACCAGTGGTTCCGGATCCAGATGTGGAGGCAGTGGGGGAGGAGAGACTCAGCCTGGCCCAGAGCTGACACAGTTAGGAAGTCACGTTTGCCGACAGGTTAGCTTGCTTCATGGTGAGGTTGGTGGCAGAACAGGCCTGTGCGGCCCGTTGTGCTTGGATGAGGCCTTGGAGATCACAACTGGCTGTGTGTCCTCGGCAAGTTTCCCACCCTCTCTGTGCCATAGCTGCCTCGTCTCAGGGGGCTGCCGCGAGGATCCCGGGAGTGAATAATCTCAAGTGCTTAGAATGGTGCCCGGTGCTTGGCAAGCAGCATCTGGTGTTGGCGACTATGAGTGAGATTTTGCTGTTGTTAATCCTCACCTGAGGATATTTTCCCATTGACCGGAATTGAACCTGGGACCCTTCAGTCCGCAGGCTGACACTGTCCACTGAGCCACACCGGCCAGGGCTGTATGAGATTTTGACCAGGGCCGCTGAGACGAGGCTGCCATGTGCTCATGGACAACCAGCTGTGATGCTGCCACGGGTTCCCGCCTGGAGGAACCACAAACCCCAGTTTAATCAACGTGGATCGATTGGCCACAGTGGGGGGTCTCGAGTCTCTGGCTGCAGGAGCTCTGGAGTGATTTTCACTGATGTCTTGGGTGAGAGGACAGGCAGAAATGAAGCAGAGTCAGGCGGGGGCAAGATGAATACAGCCAGGTGCCAGGTTCTCCAGGAAGAGGGTGTTGCTGAGGAGGGGGCCGCTGTCCGGCCTCACATTAGAGCTCAGAGAGCAGCTGTGGGTGTGCAGGACCCCAGGCTCAGGGTGTCAGGTGACACACGCCAGGTGTGATCCGGCTGAGATGCATCCAGAAGGCAGGGGCGAGGCCTCGCCGTGGTCTGTGGTCCAGGGCTGGCTCCGGGTGGAGCCACAGCACGGGCTCCCAGAAGGAAGTGGCTGCTGGACATCCCTGACGAGGAGAAGCTAATACCATCACTCCCCGAGGCGCCTGCGCTGGGGCTGGACCCTGAAGGAGCCTTTGCATCCTTCAGTCTCGTGACCCACACATTTCCCCTGTCCCCACCCTCTGCCCGAGCCCTCGGGCCCGGTCACTGGGGGCCGAGGTGACTACCCGCTCTGACGGCCCCACGCTGCCCCTCTAGCTACTTCGGCTTCATCACGAAACACCCTCTGCTCAGCCGCTTTGCCTGCCACGTCTTTGTCTCCCAGGAGTCGATGCGGCCTGTGGCCCAGAGTGTGGGGTAAGTGGGGCTGAAGGGATTAGGGTGGGACCAGCCGGGGCCAACCAGGTTCAGGAGTGCCGCTGGGGAGATGGGCCTGGAGGTGAGATTTGGGGACAGAGGAAGGAGTGGGGGTACAGTTTGGGCAGACAGGGAAAGGGAAGTTCAGAAGAGAAGCACTAGAGGTGGGTGGGAACTTTGAGCGGGAGCTGGGGGGGATCCTGGGAGTGGGAAGGTACAGGCACAGTGCCTGGGTGGGAGGATGGGTGGGAATGGGGGGTAAGGCCTGTAGTGACCAGGACGACCAAAGAGTGACCCCTCGGGACGGGCAGGCCCAGGCGGTGGGAGGGAAGCTGCGGGCAGCCCTGATGGCGTGGCCGGCGCTGTCTCCCCAGCCGAGCCTTCCTGGAGTACTACCAGGAGCACCTGGAGTACGCCTGCCCCACAGAGGACATCTACCTGGAGTAGCCGCCCACACTCTGCGCCAGGTGCCGCGAGGCGGGGTACCTCAGAGGCCGCCGGCTTTGGCAAGGACTGGATTGGGGTCTCGGGGGCTCTCCTTGCTCACTCCACAGGGGCTGTCCCCCGCTTTCCCTCTGATCTTCTTTCTCTCTGTGTGCCTCCTTCCTCTGTCTGTCTCTGCCCCCGTGCCTGCAAACTCGGCCCTCTGCTCTTTACTCTGGGGTCAGAGCTGGGAGGGGTGTGGAGGAAGGCGAGGCGCTAGGTGACTGTGGCATCAGGCTCCCAGGTAGTCCCTCCTGCCCCTCCCCAGTAATTTAAAAGGAATTTTAATTTTTATAGTGAATCTCCAGGGGTCACCCCGTCCCTGACCACAGGGACAAAGAGAGGGACGCCCACACCGCCCCATGCGGAGCTCAGGGGGAAGCAGGGAGGGGTCCCCAGAAGGGCCTGAGGTTGCTAGTAGTTCTTGAGGCTCATCCCAAGCCCCAGACTTTGCTCAGAGAAGGGTGCCCTGCCCCGTGCCCCGCCACACCAGCGTCTGCTTTGCCGCTGCAAACTCCCCGCAGTCCAGCACCTCAATAAACTCTCTGCTTGGTGTGACCCTGTCTGTTTCTGGGGGACACATAATGGGCCGGGGGCCCAGGTGCTGCCCATAGCAGTGGGTACCCAGACCCCTGGGTGACGGAATCAGGAGCAGCTTCACCCATCAGTGCTCTCCGAGATCATGCCAGGGGTCCCTGGGGTGCCACACTGGCCCCTGGGGATTTCCCCTGATACACTCAATTGGCTGGAGAGACAGTGCTGGGCACCCGCACTGGAGTGCTGGGCTGGGGAGGGGGTGTGCCGGGAACCGCAGGGCTCAGGTCGTGTGTGTGTGTGTGTGTGTGTGTGTGCGCGCGTCATGATTGTGTGTGTGTGCATCACGAGTGTGTGTGCGTCACGAGTGTGTGTGCATCATGAGTGTGTGCACGCTTGTGAGTGTGTGGGAGAGGGCAGCAGCCTGCTTAGACCTTAAAATTGTGGGTATTTAAAAATTCTGCACAGAGAACAGGCAGACAAAAGCTGACCATTTCTCACGGTGCCCTTCAGCTTCTATAGAAAGGGCTTCCCTGGCCCCTCCCCCCACGCGCCCACTCTCAGGGACTGAGGTCGGCAGGCTCCTCCCCAGGGAACATGTCCTCAGAGGGGGGCAGGGTAGGAGCAGGAGGACCCAGGAAGCAGTACCCCCCCCCCCCCCCCCCCCCCCGCTCGTCCTCTACACAACACTCAGCATCCGGCCCCTGGCTGCCAGGGTGGTGTCTCATCCCCTCCCCGCCCTTTGCGGGGATTGGTTAGTGTACAATGTTCCTCTGTACCAGTTACCGTTCTATTGTCACAACCGCACGAGCGGCTAAGTGTCCGGAGCCTGCCATCGCCAGGGAGCACCCAGTTCCTTGTTGGGCCTACAGCCCCCTCCTGCCCAGAAGTGACCTCCAGGGAAGGGTGTCCAGTCATCTGCCCCCACCTCTGAGGTGCCCGGGCTTGCCTTCTTCCCCCTCTGGGAGTCCCCAGCACCTTCCCAATAAGTTCCTTTTTGGGGAGACCTGACAAGGAATTGGTGCTTCCCGGGGACGGCAGGCTCTGGACCCTCAGCATCGAATTGGCTGCTCCTTCCTTGTTGCTGAGTGTTTGCAAAGTGATGACAAAGTGTTACTGCTCTTGCTATGGAACCCTGCGCCCCCTCCCCCCGACTGCTCTCTCCAGCAGGACCCTGACTGCCTGTCTGCTCAGGTAACACCCCCAACCCTTTCCCCCTGGGGTCTCTCCTTTCTGGGGGGAGCATGCCTTGGGCCCCACAGTTGTGACCGCCCTTTGGAGGATCTTCACACAAAGGAGGGGGCTGAGGGGTCCCCTCCGTTATTGCTGCTCCTACACCAGGCCGTGGGGTAGCATGGTGGCAAGACTCACCGGCCACGGAAAGGCAGATTAGAGCCAAGTTGAACACGTATGGTTTGCATAGACATGGAGGTGGTGTGGGCACACAGGCTGCATTGCCTGCGTCTGACTGAGATGCAGGCATTATCTGGGGCCCTCTAACGAGCACACACTAATTTTGTAATTAAAAACATTCGGAGAAGAGGCGAAATGAAATATTCCATGGAAACGTCCCCTCTTGCTCCCCCTTCTGGTCACTTGTGAGAGAGGCGAGGCCAGGAGTCAGCAGGGAGGGTGGTGGGAGCATGTCTTGGGTCCACGCCTGAGGGGACCCACAGAGGCAACATGTGTTTTGTTGTTGTTGTTTAATCCTCGCCTGAGGGTGTTTTCCCATTGATTTTAGGGACAGAGGAAGAGAGGGAAAGAGAAACATGGATGTGAGAGAAGCACATCGACTGGTTGCCTCCCACACGAGCCCGACCAGGGCCCTGGCCAGGGAGGAGCCTGCAACTGAGGCGCCTGCCCTTGACTGGAACTGAACTGGGACCCTTCGGCCCGCAGACTGACACCCTATCTGACGAGGGCTGTTGTTGTTTTTTAAATATTTATTGATTTCAGAGAGGAAGGGAGAGGGAGAGAGAGAGAAACATCAATGATGAGAGAGAAGCATCGATCAGCTGCTTCCTGCACGGCCCCACTGGGGATCAAGCTCACAACCTGGGCCTGTGCCCTTGACCAGAATTGAACCTGGGACCCTTCAGTCGAAGGCCGACACTCTATCCACAGCCAAACCGGCCAGGGTGAGGCAACATGTTTGTCTGTCTGTCTGTTCCCACTCAGCTCCTTCCAGAGGACATGGGGCCCAAGGAGGTCTTGGCCTGGGGAGAGGACAAAGGGGCTGACTTTAAAATCAACAGCAAAGAAGACAGGGCAGGGCTAGTGGACATTATGGCAGCATCTGGGGCTACGATAAGTGTATAAAAGTGTGTGCTCGTGTGGACATACTGTGCGTGCACGTGTGTGCACACGAGAGCCTGCAGGAGGAGGGCCATCGCACTAACGCAGCTGAGAAACAAGCACACGTTTCTGCTCCCAAGAGCATCCCAGCAAAGCCCACGTGCAATGGGAGGGTGGGAGGACCACTGTCCTCTCCCACCCTGGGTGCAGATGTGGGCTTGAACTCAGGGGACAGTCTCAGGAGACAGGGGAGCCTCCTGCCTGGTTCAGTTACCTTCCCCCACCAGTGATTACTCTTTTTTTTAAAAAATATATTTTATTGATTTTCCACAGAGAGGAAGGGAGCGGGATAGAGAGTTAGAAACATCGATGAGAGAGAAACATCGATCAGCTGCCTCCTGCACACCCCCCACTGGGGATGTGCCCGCAACCCAGGTACATGCCCTTGACCTGAATTGAACCTGGGACCTTCCAGTCCGCAGGCCGACGCTCTATCCACTCAGGCAAACCGGTTAGGGCAGTGATTACTCTTGTAGGAACAAGTCCTCTTCCTCGGTGGCATTCATCACGTTAAATGTTTATTTCTATTCAAGTATAAAATACACGACATCATAAAGTGCACACACCTTAAGTGTGTAGCTTGATTGCTTCACACACATGTCCGCACCCCCCCGTCAAGATGGGGAACATTGGAAGCACGCGAGGTTCCCTCAGGCCCCTTCCCAGGCACGTTCCACCCCCCACCCACAGCACCGCAGGCTTCTGCCACCGAAAATCCACACGTGTCTTTGACCCCAGGTCGATGCTCCCCTTCTCTGTGGGGTGGTGGTGCCATGGAGCGGCAATGGGTCCCCTCCGGTGACCTGTGCCCCAGCACTAACCATGGCCCCGGGTGGTGAACAAACGTGGGAACTAACAAAGGGAAGCCCACAGGCCTAGGGAAGGGGCCTGCAGGTCGGGCAGGTGTGAGCATTCCGTTGGCTCTAACTGTGTGCTCAGCCTTGGGACCTGGTGCTCAGAGTGCGGCCCTGCTTCAGGGCCTCTGTCCTCAGCCTGAAACGTAGGCCCCACTGGGAGAGAAGCTGCAGGCGTCGGGGGGCATGCCCAGCCCCCAAGGACCAGTGCCTCCGCTCAGACCACAGTGCAGGTGGCCCTCCTGATGCCAACGTCAGTGGCTGCAGGGGTCCCTGAGGAAACTACCGCCCTGTGGGGGGAGCCCCCACACAGAGAAGGGTTGGGGCACAGTCAGTGCAGCCCCCAAACCAGACCATGAGTGGTGGGAGTCACCTGGAGAACACAGGTCTGACACCGCAGGCCCACTCGGGAGCCCACCTGCACGTGCACAGGTGCCCCCGCACACCCCGACCACAGGTCACTCCAGGAAGACCGCCTCCGACCGCGAGTAACAGACAACTCACCAGCAGTGGCGTGAGCAGCAGGGTTTATTTTCTTAAACTGTGAGCTCTGGCAGTGGATGGCCAGAGACATGGGCTTGGCAGCTATACAATGTCAGGCCAGTGACGCTGTGGAACGGTGCGCACAGCCCCCAGAGGACCCGGGATCCCAGCAGACTTCCCCTGACCTTCCGGATCAGGACTCTCAACATGCCCCCCTGGAGCAGGCACGGGACTGCGAGTGGCCACTGCCCTCCTGGGACAGGGAGCGGCTGTACCTCCGCGGTTCAGAGCCTCTGCCCACATGGAAAAGGTGGGGCCTGCTAATGAGGGGATGGCTGTCTGGTCTGCCAGGAGGAGGGACCGCCCGCTGGGGCCCCGAGCACCCAGATGGCACTCTTCTCACTCAGCCAACACTGAGGGAGTGCTGGGGTCTGCCGGTGTCCTGGGAGCACATGCGCCCCTGCTATCAGCACACACGTGGGGACCCACGAGGGCTTCGTGCCACTCTGTGGACGCAGGCAGGCAGTCAGGGCGTCCTCCCTGCAGAGCCTAAGACGAGGGGACAGGAAGGCTGAGGGGTGAGGGCAGGCCTCAGTGGGCGCGGTGGCCACTCTAAGGAGCCTGGGTTTTGTTCTGAGCCTGATGTTCTGAGCAGGGATGGAACCAAACCTGACCTATTTTTAAGAGCACTTTGCTGGGTGAATGGCTTACACTGGGTGAGAGGGGAAGCCAGGGGACAGGACATGTGTGCGTAGGCCGGAATGTAGCGCTCTGGGGGGCAGAGGTGGGCCAGGGTCACGGTATCGCAGAAGCTGCTCATGCATCTTCCTTGAGTCTGACAGGCTCCCAGCCCCTCTGTCCCCACCTGGAATGTGCTGCTCATCACACACCTCAGGCAGGTTTCTGGTAAGAGCCAAGGGGTCTGTCCCTGTGCCTCCAGGAGAACCCGGCTCTCTGGGCACTCGGCACCTGCTGGGTCTCCTGTCTGCGGTGCCCTCGACCCTCCCCGCCCCGTTCCTGGCCACACAGGTGCTCAGTGCAGCTCCCGTGAAGGGGTCTGCAATCACAGGAGCCAGGACGCCATGGAGCAGACCCCAGCCCAGCCCCACTGGCCATGACCTCAGACACGTCGCCGGATCTCTCTAGGCCTGTCTCCTCACTTGTGCACAAGCAGAATAGCACCTACCTCCGGCCACGACAAGGACTAGAGGAATCATCACGCCTGCAAGTGTTACCTGGTGTTATTGGGGTATCAGGTAAAAACATGTCCATGCCTGAGCCTCAGCCACGGGGGGCGGGCCTGGACTGGTGCCCTCAGCGCAGGGGCCCTGGGCAGTGGCAGCAGGTGGGCCAGGGGCTGCAGCTGGGCTGGCAGCACATCTGCAGGGCAGGGTCCTCGCCCCGGGCCATCTGGCTGGGGCTGAAGGTCATGCTAGCATCAAACTGGGCCTTGAGCAGCTGAAGCTGTTTCATCGCCTCCAGGGCCTGGGGGGCGACCTCGGCCCTACTCCCCACCAGGTTGTAGTTCTCGCCAGGGTCCTCAGAAAGGTCAAAGAGCAATGGGGGCTCATGGGCAGTCAGAGGGCTGGAGGCGTGGCAGGCAGGGTCTGCTGTGGTGTCACTGTGGGCGGAGCCTGGTAGGGTGGGAGACACATCTGTGCACAGAGGTGGGGGCAGGCTCTGGGGCCCGAGGGGTCAGCGGGGTCAGGGGAGGACATTACCCTGGGTGAAGAAATGGGCCTTGTACTTCCCGCTCCGCACAGCGAAGACCCCATGGATCTCATCGGGGAAGGTTGGGTAGAAGAACATAGTCTGCCGGGGGCTCTGGGGGCGAAGTCAGGGGCAGGGGCAGAGCCCCAACACCGATCAGCCTGTGTTAGGTCCTGGCTATGCCCTCTCAGCAGCAGCACTTGGATGCCACTCAAAGAGGTGACCTGCTCACAGTCACTCCGGGGCTGGGGCATGGGGTTGCTGGCCCTACCTTGCCTTTGCCCAGCAGCAGGGGGCTGAGGTCAAAGCCATCCAAGGTGACGTTGGGCAGTGGGGCCCCAGCCAGGGCTGCCAGGGTGGGCAGTAGGTCCAGGGAGCTGGCCAACTCGTGGGTCACGCCTGGGGACAGAGGGCTGTGTGGTCACTCTATTCACCATCAGGTTGGGGAGGTGGCGCCAGGGTTGCATGAGGAGAGGACCTGAAGACTGACCGGGAGTGATGTGGCCTGGCCAGAAGGCCAAGGCAGGTTCTCGGACGCCCCCCTCAAAGGTGGTTCCCTTTCCACATCGCAGAGGGCCAGAGCAGCCGCCGCGGGACATCCGCATCGTCTCCGGTCTGGGACACACAGGTGGTCATCAGCGTCTCTGAATCGCCCCAGTGGCTCCAGCCCCAGGCCTTTAAGTTATGTGCCCAGAAATGGCCACCAGGTGCCTGTCTCCTCCCTGTCCTACCAGGACCAGCTTCATGGATTGTGGCCTGGAAGTCACCATAATGTGGCCAGCATTTTCTGAGACCCCCCCTATCTCGCTGTGTCTGTGGTCAAGATGGGGCGACCTCAGGCTCACGCCTGTGAGAAATCAGTTGCATAGGCCCTCCCCGGGGCCTACCCGTTGTCTGCGGTGAAGATGACCAGTGTGTCTTTAAGCAGCCCCAGGTCCCCCACGGCTGTCATCAGGGCTCCCACGGCCGAGTCCAGCTCCATCAGGGCGTCTCCGAATGGCCCACGGCCTGAGTGCCCGGCGAAGTTCTGCCCACTGAACTGGGGGTAGTGGGTATGCTGGGGGCAGAGCCTGGAGTTAGCATCGGGCAGGGGGCAGGGCAGCCCGGGACATGGGGCCAGGGTTACTCACGTGGGAGGCGTAGTACAGAAAGAACGGGCGGCCCTGGCGATGGGCATCGACCATGAGGTCGTGTGCGAAAGCCACGTAGCGGGCCTCAAGTCCAGGCAGCCAGGGTGGCTGCGCCTCCACAGACAGGTTGGCTAACAGCGGCACAGGGACCAGGCCCTGGTCACAGATTCCATGGCAGGGGGTGGCCGGTGGGAAGCAGGTCAGGTTCTGGCAAGGGCCCTGGGGAAAGGGCTCCATTTAGGGTCTAGGCCAGTGGTTCTCAACCTTCCTAATGCTGCGACCCTTTAATACAGCTCCTCATGTGGTGGTGACCCCCAATTTCATTGTTGCAAATTGAACATAATTAAAGCATAGTGATTAGTCACAAAAACAATATGTAATTATATATGTGTTTTCCGATGGTCTTAGGCGACCCCTGTGAAAGGGTCGTTCGACCCCCAAAGGGGTCGCGACCCACAGGTTGAGAACCGCTGGTCTAGGCTGTGAGGAGGAGCTGGGAGGTCAAGGGAAGGGGAGTAGGAGGAAGTGGATAGGGGGCAGCTGAGGGTTCTGGCTGTTCCTACCTGGTCATGGGAGTATGGGATGCCCAGGAATCGGTGGAAGCCCTGGTGGGGGGGCAGAAAGGCCCCCTCAGGCCCCACCCCAAGATGCCACTTGCCAGCCATCCCTGTGAGGTAGCCTTGGGCAGCCAGGATCTCAGCCAGGGTCACCTCCTCCAGGGGCAGGCCCCCGCGGGAGCCAGGCTCCAGAACGCCAGGGTACAGGCCCGACCGAACTGGGAGTCGGCCGGTCAGGAGGGCAGCCCTGCAGAGCCAGTCACAGCCGGTGAGACAGAGAGAAACGAAGACAGAGGTGCACCCGGGAGACAGCAGGGAACTATGACCCTCACTGCAGACCAGAGGAAACCGGGAGCAGCTGGGCGGTCAGGGTGGGCACGGGGTGAGGGCTCCCTGCCCCCTCGCTCACCGGGAAGGTGTGCACAGGGACACTGGCACGTAGAAGTCCGTGAACCGCAGCCCCGCGGTGGCCAGCTGGTCCAGGTTGGGGGTGGTGGATGTGGGGTGGCCGTAGGAGCCCAGGTCCCCGTAGCCCAGGTCATCAGCAAAGATCAGCACGATGTTCGGTGGGTAGGCAGAGGCCAGACCTGCAGCCAAGGCCAGAGCGAGGGCCCACAGCACCACCATGGCCTGCGGCACACACAGGCTTGTCACCAGAGACCCTTGGGAACGAAGGCAAACGGGCTCCAGCAAGCTCTGCGGGAGGCCCCAGACCAGGCAGTCCCGCCCCTCCCCCCCGCGGTTCTCCCTCCCCCCGCCTTGAGGCCCCAGACCCCATTAATCCCAAGTCAGACAAAAGACAACCCCTTCCCAAAGCCTCGCCCCCCAACATTGTCCTGGGATCTAACTCCCTGGAGACCTTCCTGGACCACGACACCTACAGATTCTCGCAGAGACCTGAGCCTCTTCTCCTAAGGGTCCGGCCCAGGCTCGCGGTCAGGGCCAGAAGTCACATGACACTGACCCGCGGGTCCGGCGCTGCGGGGAGAACAGGACAGAGTGAGGAGGGGGCAGTGTGTAGTGACGCCCTTCGCGGGCACTTCCGCCCCGGCCCCGCCCCGGCCCGCCCCGCGCTCTGGTGACGCGCCGCGCTGATCCCGACCCGGGGCGGGGCGGGGCCCAGGGCGCAGGGCCCGGCGCAGGGTCCGGGCAGCTGGGCGGGTGGTGGGCCTGCTCGCACTGTGAGCGGGTCGGAGTCTGGGGTCGTGACCGGGAGGCCGAGAAGGGGCGCGGCGTGCGCGGGGCGGAGCGGGTGCGCGTGGGGCCGCTGTGCTTCCAAGCCGTTGGAGCCCGGGGCGCGGGCCTGGCGGGCGGCGTGAGGGTGGGTGCGGCTCCCGGCGTTCGCGCCTGGGTGGCGGGGGCTGTCCCGGCCTCCCGGACCTGCGGGGCCGGGACCTGAGCGCAGGGCGTGTCCGGGGCGCCCGGTGAACCAGCCAACCTCTGGGGCGTTTCCGTTAACACCACTCGTGCTGGTTTTGAAACACTAGATGGCGAATTCTTTCAAACCCGTCCTTCCGTGTGTGTGCGCGTGTGTGCGTGTGCGTGTATGTGCGCGTGTGTGCGTGTATGTGTGTGCGCGAGTGTGTGCGTGTGTGCGCGAGTGTGTGCGTGTGTGCGCGTTTGTGCGTGTGTGTGCATGTGCGTGTATGTGTGTGTGCGCGCGCGCGCGCGCGCGCGGCGTCTGGGTCTGGGCTGTCTCCAGGACACACCAATGGGAAGGACCCATCAGAAGAGAAGATGCATGGTCCAGGCTCTGTCATGGACAGACAAACAGCCTTGGACAGATGACTTCATCTGGGTCCCAGTTTGTTTAGCTGTCTCCAAGTAAGAGAGGGTCCCCGGTTTCTTCGGTGGGTAAGGTACTCCTGTGCTCCGTGCACTGCTCCGCTCAGCAGCTCCCCGAGGGCCACTGCCCCCAGAACCCTCCCTAGGCAGCTCTCTGGCCTCAGGTTCCTCCACAAGCTCAGGGCACTCCTCTGGGAGAAGTAGGACTTGGCTACCATGGTTACTGACCCTGGAGGGGAGTGGGGGACAGGGCTGTGGAAAGGCCTCCGGGACTGGGGTGGGGGACAGGACATCGCTTCCTTAGAAGCCCGGTCCTGTCTGGGGAGCTGCTGTGGACACTGTTGTAATGTACCCCGAGAATCACAGAAGGACGCCTCAAGAAGTCGAATTAAAGAGTCACATTTATTGCAATCCGGGACTATGAGGGGACATTCCCAAATCTCATAGTAATAAGATGGTGGCAAAACCAGACTTATACAGGCAAAAATCACAAAGGTATTGATTACATCCCAGGGTTTGGAATGAGGACCCTGGTTTGCACAAAGCAGTTACAGAAGCGAGATTGAGTTGATTAGTTATCTACAAAGAATATTTATAGTTTTGGGTCTTTGGACCACTGAGTTGACAGAAACACATTATCTAGAGCCCTCGGGTCTTGGGACCACTGAGTTGACAGGGAAACATTATCTGGAACCCTCAGGTCTTGGGATAATTGTGCTGTCCTGGTTCCCAGGTACAGAAGAATGTGCTTCGATAACCAGTAAGATCACAATCAATGGGATAGTCATTCAATCAATAAGGCATTCAATCGAATGGGATGATTTATACAATTCAGAAAATCAAAATAACCTGCCCATTGTTAAACAAAGCAGATAGGCACCACACTTCAACACGACTCAAGACAAGGGGCAGTGTGGGGAGCCAATATGGACGGGCTCAGAGATGGCGCTGCTGACTTCATGGGGAGGGAGGGGTCAGTCTCCAGGAACCATCCCTGGCTGTCCGCCTCCAGCCTGGTTTCTGGGCTGGTGCGTGGGAGCTGAGTTTGGGGGGGGGGGGGGGTGCGGCCTGGACAGAAAGTTTCTCTGCTGCCCAGAAATCTTTGAACCTGTAATTGGAGCAGTCACAGCTGGTGGGCGCTGTGGACGGGAGTTTAAAAGGAACCAACCAAAGGCTCTTTCTGCTCTTTCAGCTGCAAGCTGGGCAAAACCCCGGGCAGCAGAGACCTGCCCCGATTCTCAGAAAGAGCCTGCCTTCGGTTGTAATGTTATGCAAATGGCTGGCCCTGTCCCCTGTGGTGTCTGGAGGCTGCTCAGGTGTTTGCACACGGGACCACAAAGCCAGCCCAGCCCTGACCTCTGGATGGGGGAGGAGGGGTGTGTGCCACCAGCTATGTTTGTTCAAAGCCAAGCCTCTGCAGGTGGCTGAGTCCTTTGGAGATGTGAGCTCTTTCTGGCGTTGCTGCAGGGTCAGCTCGGGGCAGATACTGCGTGGGAGGCGGCCCACCAGGGTGCAGGATGTGGCTCTGGACCCCTGGGCCATTGCTAATCTGGAACTCACGCCCACAGTTAGCAGAGAGGCCTGCAAGGTGTGGGTCTTGTCTTTCTAGGACCAGAGATGAGAGAGACCTCCATCTCCTGGGCCTGGGTGGGGTGGGTGGGGTGGGTGGGGTTTTGTGGGAACATGGCCACCTAAAGGCTCCTGCCGAGTCTCCTGGGCCGGCTGTGAGAAATGGCTCACCTGTCCGAATTTAAAATGACCGACTGAATCAGAAGCACGGCGAAAATGAGACTTTTAATAACACTCTTGAGAGTGGGCACTCGTTGTACAGGAACACATGTTGGGCAGGGAACATAGCCTATTTATTTAGTCCCTCCCCCAGTTCCTCATTGGCTGAGTACTATTTGGTCACCTATTTCCTAATAGGTCGCCTAGGTCTTACTGACTCCCGTTAGGTTATTTTAAAAAATGGGCTAGGGCCTTTCCTAGTTGCCTCCACCTCCCTTTATCTAGGGCAGCGGTTCTCAACCTGTGGGTCACGGCCCTTTTGGTGGTCGAACGACCCTTTCACAGGGGTCGCCTAAGACCTTCCTGCATATCAGATATTTACATGACGATTCATAACAGTAGCAACATTACAGTTATGAAGTAGCAACGAAAATAATTTTATGGCTAGGTCACAACATGAAGGACTGTATTTAAAGGGCCAGAAGGTTGAGAACCACTGGTCTAGGGCAGTGGTCGGCTAACTCATTAGTCAACAGAGCCAAATAACAACAGTACAACGATTGAAATTTCTTTTGAGAGCCAAATTTTTAAACTTAAACTATATACGCCCTAACCGGTTTGGCTCAGTGGATAGAGCATCGGCCTGCAGACTGAAAGGTCCCGGGTTCGATTCCGGTCAAGGGCATGTACCTTGGTTGCGGGCACAACCCCAGTAAGGGGTGTGCATGAAGCAGCTGATCTATGTTTCTCTCTCATCAATGTTTCTAACTCTCTATCCCTCTCCCTTCCTCTCTGTAAAAAATCAATAAAATATATTTAAAACAAAAAAAACAAAAAACAAAAAAACAAAACTTAAACTATATAGGTAGGTACATAGTTATTAACTTAATTAGGGTACACCTAAGGCTTAGGAAGAGCCACACTCAAGGGGCCAAAGAGCCGCATGTGGCTCCCGAGCCGCAGTTTGCCGACCACTGTTCTAGGGGAATCATCCTAGGATATGCTATCAACCATGTGTCCCTCTCCCCACCCCTCACACCCTGTTTGCTCTGGGGAAATCCAGTAACCACCTGGCCACATACTGTTTCTTTTCTATGAAGATGAAGCATAGAGGCATGCTTCCTGCACAGCTGATGTGAGGACCTGGGGCGCCAGAGTCCAGCTGCCAGGCCTCTGCTGCCCCTCACTCTGCTCTGTCTACCTCCTTGCCCTCAGCAACCACCATCCCTGCTTTGCCACTTGGCCACCCAGCTTCATTTCCTCACCCTTCGCCACACAATAGCCATGTGGTGGATCTCAATTCTGGGCTCTGCAGATGTTGCAGAGACCAGAGAAAAACCAAGCGACGCTTTAGAGAAAAGGAGTTACACTGTTTATTTACGCCAGCGGACTCAGGGAATAACTTTCCAAATCTGAGTAAAGTAACATGCAGGGGGCTTCTCTTTTATATCTTTCTGGGGTCTTTGTCCCACAAATATGGATTATGCTTCCGGTCCTTTTCACGGGATTTGCAAGAAGGCCCCCAGGTGTGGGAGTCTCCAGGCCATATCTGATGGTCTGGCCTGGCGCCAGCGTTAATAATACTAACTCCCCTCCGGGGCAGTGCACTGTTCATAGTTTTATGGCCTCTGTAACAGGTTCTGCAAGACCAGTTTCTGGGAGAGAGGTAGTGACTTAACTATAGGTTATCAAGAATGTACACTGAGCTTGCTGGCATGGATTCAGATTGCCAGCTCCCCTCAAATACCAGGGTTACATTGGAATTAGCCTTTTAGCCTCCTCACAGATAGGTGCTCGCCTCAGCCAGGGAGACGTGGCAGGTGACAGATTCTCTGCTCAACCAAACTTAGCTCCTAAGCCTTCGACTGGGACCCTCTGCGTCCTTCACCTGCCCGCCTTCAGCAAGAGTCCTGGTGGGTGGATGTAGCCAGAATCCCCTCTCATCCCTGCTGTTTCTCGTAGTACCTTTCCACCCACTGTCACCCCTCCCCTTGCTCTCTGGCTCCTGTAGAGGAGGGAGAGTTTCCCTTGACCCTCACAGGACCCCTGGCTGGGCGTGAAAATTAAACTGACAAAGAATCGTCATCAGGAGAAAAGCAGTCACATTTATTTAATTTTGTAAGTTTGATGTGACGTGGGAGACTTCATAAGACGTGAAAAGAAACAGTTACCCCTGAGTACGTTGTGCTGGTTTGATGGGGAGCGGACAGTCGTGGCGGAGGATGACGGCTCAGGCAGTGATCAGGTGTACCTCATCCGGTGTCTCTGAGACTAAATTGATCTGCTTCCACATTCAGGGCTGGGTGAAAAGTCTTTGGTTTTTGGACACAGACAGCAGGGGGGTAAGGGCATGCGCTGGGGGGTGGGAGCGGCTGGGGAGAGGTCAATGGGGGAAAAAGGAGATTCATGTAATATTTAAACAATAAAGAATTTTTTTTAAAAGAAGTTTTTGGTTTTGCCTGGTCAACTAAGAACTGCAATAAAATCTTAGCCAGAACATAAGGTTAAATATATACATTTGATTACTTAATTACATATTCTGTTAGTAAAAGGGTGGGAAAGAAAAGAGAAATTAAGACAAGAAGGGAAAAACAAAACCATACTTTTATTTTACCCTTATACCCCTGTTAGAATGGAGTGGGGCCCTAGCCGGTTTGGCTCAGTGGATAGAGCATCCGCCTGCGGACTCAAGGGTCCCAGGTTCGATTCCTGTCAAGGGCATGTACTTTGGTTGCGGGCACATCCCCAGTGGGGAGTGTGCAGGAGGCAGCTGATGGATGTCTCTCTCTCATCGATGTTTCTGGCTCTCTGTCCCTCTCCCTTCCTCTCTGTAAAAAAATCAATAAAATATATTTTAAAAAAATTAGAATGGAGTGGGGCAGACGGGGGAGGCTCTGCCCAGGAGCGCGGTGACTGGTGGGAGGTGCTCTGTGTGGTGCTGTCCCTCAGCCCCCTCTCTGCTGTCCCCTACCCTCAGCCTCAGGCTGCAGACCTTGCGGTGCCCCATCTGGAATTCTTGATCCTGGCATAGCTAGCTCCCCCACTCCTTCCAGTCTGGCGGATGCTACTTTCTCAGTGGGGACTTCCCTGGCCCCTGGTTCCCTCTCCCATCTCTCTGCTCAGGTATGAGCTGCTGCTCTTGGGCTCCTGTGAATGGAGGACAATAATCTTATGCACTCAGCTGGTTGGTGGGCAGGGCTAAGCCATATGCTGGCATGTGACGAGTCTATATTTTTACTGCTGTTATTGTCATGTGGGGGCTGGGTGGTGCTAGGCAGGTGCCATGAGAATGTCAGACAGGAGGGATCTCCCGCTGAGACCTGGGGAAGAGAGGGTTATCTGGCCAAGGACAGTGTGGAGAGATGAAGACAGGTTGCCACCCAGCAGTGGTTGGTTTCATGACAATGGTGCATGAAGGGGCAGGATCCTGAGCGGCCACGTCAGGGATTCACTCAGGGCGGGAGGAGGATCCGTCTCAGACTCAACACAGAAAACCTGTGGTGACAGGCCCTCAGAGGGGCTGGTGACTGTTTCCAAATCAAGTCATGCCGTCATTAAAGTTCACTGGATTATCTCAAGAGCATTTTATCAGGAACGTCAATTCCGTCCCAGAAGGAAATTCTGCCCAGACCAGGCGAGGGGAAATTTTCAAGGAACTAGATGGAGCTCGAAGCATCTTCTCCAGCAGATCCAATATCTGGTCCTCCAAGTGGCAGCCTGGGGACTCACGGTCTGGCAGCCAGGATGCCCCTGCAGACCTGGTGCAGGACCGGCTGAGGTGGGCTGATAGCCGGCTGCCGTTCCACAGGCCCAAGGGCTTGAGGAAGGCACATGGGTCACAGCCCAGCCTCCAGGAGGAGGAGACTTAGACACCAGGACAACTGCACCCTTTTGCAAAGTCCCGAGGCAAGGATACTGGAGGAAGATGATCCTGCATTGGGTGGATATGAAGGTGAGCATGGGTTCTGGATCTGAGGGGCTGGATGGTGTCGACAGTGTGCGCTCTGCTAACTAAGCCGGGCTCACGACAGCCCATGTGAATGAAGCTGAGATGCGGGAAATGCCTTGTTTTAATGGAGAAAAGGTATCCAAAGACTGAGAGACAGGAATGTCTTGTGCTTGACCTGCTCAAGGTCCCTGAACTCTCCTCTGGGAGGGCCTGAGGACACCCCCTCACACGACATTAGAGGTGCAGTGAGGGGCAGCAGCACCTTGGAAAGGAATGTACTGTGCTTGACCTTGAAAGTGGTGGGGAGGCTGGCCTCTAGAGGGCAGAAATGAAGTGGGGTACAGAGAAATGGGCGGAGCCACGGGTCAATCTCTTTCTCTCTCAAATCAATCAAGAAAAAATATTTAAAAAAAATTTTTTTATTGATTTCAGAGAGGAAGAGAGAGGGAGAGAGAGAGAGAGAGAAACATCAATGATGAGAGAGAATCATTGATTGGCTGCCTCCTGCACGCCCACTACTGGGGATCAAGCCCCCAACCCGGGCATGCGCTCTTGACCAGAATTGAACCTGAGACCCTTCAGTCCGCAGGCCGATGCTCTATCCACTGAGCCAAACCAGTCAGGGCAAGAAAAAATATTTTTTGAAAATAAATAGGTAAAGAGATGGTGGGATGACAGAGGCCATGTGGCCAGGTAGGTGTGGTCACCATGATGGTCAAGAAGAATGGTGTGGCCTCAGAGACCTTTGGCTCATTGGTCATGGAGTCACCCTTAGGACAAAACAGGGCTCTGTCAGTGGAGGTGGGGGTGGGGGTGGGGGTGGAAAGACCCCCATGTCTCAGGAACACGACTGGAACTTGACTCACAATGCAGTCACATCTCCTCTTCCAATTCCTGGACATGAGTCATTCGCATATCCGGAGCCTCTGCCAGAGGGAAAGACCTGGCGGAAATACCCAAGGCCCTGTGGTCTTCCCCTGCCTGGTCCCCCTCCCCCAACACAGGGATGTGCAGACCGGCCAGGATGGCGCGTGCACTGGGGGAGGGGACACCCCAAGCTCTCGAACAGTTGGGCTCTGGCTCTGAGCTAATGACACTTCCCAGACTCTCTGATGCCCCCGCCCATCCACAGTCCACTGATCGGAGGGGTCAGATGAAACATGCACTTTGGGCCACAGCCCATCTCCCAATGGACACAGCGGGTATGTGAATCTATCTTGTGTTAATTTCTCCGGTTCTCAAGGCATTCGGTTTGGATGGATGCACTAAGCAGCAGGCCAATGCACTACTACCTGCAGATCCTGGCAAAGACTCAGGTGAGAAGCCCAGTGGAGGCCCGGGGCTCCCTCCTATATCAGTTGAGGAAAAACCAGCTACTTTGACAGATACCCCCAGTGCTAGTGACTTAAAACAACTGATGTTTATCTCATGCTCACAGAAAATCCAGTTGGCAGCTTGGGCAGCGATGTCGGCCCTCGGCTCCATCTAGTCATTCAGGGAAGTGCCGCTGTTGTTGACATGAGGATTTAAGGTCATCCCAGGAGGGTGAAGACAGCACAAGCAGGACTGGGCAACAGGTATTTGTGAGTTGGGTCTGGGAGTGGCCCACAGCATTCCTACCCAAATCGATTCTAGAACTCCGTGACAGGGCTCTACCTGGGTGCAAGAGGGGGTGGGAGGTACAGATCGGCTGAGAGGGTGGTCCGCAGGGAGCTGGCAGCGGGGCATTTGCTTTCTGACGCCTTAGTTTGCTGCTGCTGACTGTGGCGACAGGAGTAACTCCCCAGGGGACCTCAGGGATAGTGTGTTTGCAATGACTCTGTAGCACTAACTTCGTAGATTCAATCCCTTTCTGCTCAAACTAGGCGTCTGCAACCTACACCCAGACCCTGGCTTTTACCGTCAGGGAGGTGAGAGGTCAAGGAAGAGGGAGGCCATAGTGCAAGGAATCTCGTGGATGGAGATGATGAGGTCAGAATTGGGATGCACAGGCAGCTCATGATCAAGACACCAAAATCTTCAGTGCCTGAGAGGACGTGGTTGACCAGAGGGGCTCATTAATCACCTCTCTGTTCCTCCTGCTTTGTGCTCTGGTGTGTATGTATAATAAACGTTTTAAAATGCAGAATGTTCTTTTGTTCATTTATGCATTCATTTAATATCTGCCCAGCAAAAAATCAATAAACACTTCTACAGGCTGACTGCTGTGGCTGAATAAGAAAAACAGTTTCAACAAAATAATCTAAAGCCCCTGTATTATAAAGCACTTGGAAATGCTGACAAAAGTATAATAAGCATTTTTTAAAAAATGCATAGCTGAGCTTGAAAGAAAGCAAGGTGTATTCCCAGAGACACAAAACGAAGTGGAATCTAAAAGCAACAGTGTTAGCCCATATGACCTTGGGGACAGTCTCAGTACCAGGAACTTAGCTTGGGGTTGTAATGGCCGAACAGGAGACAAAAGACAGGCTTAGGCCCATGCAATACAAGAAGTTAGAATTTAGATCCGCACACAGTCAGGACTTTCAAAGACCCATAATTTCAGTGAGAAGCTAGAAAGACTGAGAAAAAACCCTGCTCTTCAGGAAAGAGAAATGAAAAAGATTTTGTAGTGATGTCACCGCAAGATGTAAATCAAATCTCCCCAAATTCAGAAATATACATTTACCTTCAAATGGGCGTGAATTTTAAACATGTATGAGGAGTGGTCTGGAAGCAGTTGAAGGTTATTGGTTGGCAGCACTGAGGCACTGCCTGAGCCAATGGTCATCTCTGGAGGAGGACAGCCCAGCGCAGTCCCCCAGGATCCCCCGGGCGGAATGGGGCAAACACGAGATCATAATCTAAAGTCACAAAACATGGCTTGGCCGGCGTGGCTCAGGGGTTGAGTGCCGACCTATGAACCAGGAGGTCATAATTCAATTCCCTGTCAGGTCACATGCCCAGGTTGTGGGATCGATCCCCAATAGGGGCATGCAGGAAGCAGCCAATCAATGAGTCTCTCTCATCGTTGATGTTTCTATGTCTCTCTCCCTCTCCCTTCCTCTCTGAAATCAATAAAAATATATTTTAAAATAAAAATAAAATCACAAAACATGGAAGTATGCTGAAGATATTCACACAGATAAAAGATGCCATTGAAAACCTGGACAAGAATGAGAAACGATCGAAAAGGATCAGAAAAAAGAGAAACAGAAAAATCTGATAGATTTGAAAAGGAACAAAAATATGTAATAACTACATTTTAATGGGCAGGTTAAGTAGCAGACTAGACACAGCTGGGAATGACTGAACTAGAAGATAGTCTGAAGGAATTACCCAGCACCCAAATAGACTAGGGCAGCGGTTCTCAACCTGTGGGTTGCGACCCCTTTGGGGATTGAACGACCCTTTCACAGGGGTCACTTAAGACCATCGGAAAACACATATATAATTACATATTGCTTTTGTGATTAATCACTATGCTTTAATTATGTTCAATTTGTAACAATGAAAATACATCCTGCATATCAGATATTTAAATTAGGATTCATAACAGTAGCAAAATTACAGTTATGAAGTAGCAATGAAAATAATTTTATGGTTGGGGGTCACCACAACATGAGGAACTGTATTAAAGGGTCGCGGCATTAGGAAGGTTGAGAACCACTGGACTAGGGGATGAGAACATTTTGCAGAAATTAGAATGAGAAGGCCTGATATTTTTTAAAATGTTCACTCTTTTAAAAAATGTCACACTTTATAATTTCATTAAATATATTATAATGCTGTAGAACCATCACCACTATTTCCAGAACGTTTTCATCATCCTAAACAGCAACTCTGTACCCCCCAAACAATAACTACCTGGCCTCTCCGCCCCAATCCCTGTTCTTCTGTTCTCCCTTCTGTCTGCATGAATCTGTCTGGTCTAGATACCTCTTGTAAGTAAAGTCATATGTTTGTCCTTTGTGATAGCTTATTTCACTTCACATAATGCTTTCGAGGATAATCCTTGAGGTCTAACATATTTTCAATAGGAGATACTGAGGAGACAATATTAAAGAAGATAATAGCAAACTAGCCAGGGAAGCTATTTCAAGTTGAATTTCCTAACTTCATTGTCCACATTGATAAAATGTCAATAGTCATACCTGCCTTATGGGGTTTACTGTGAGGGTTAATGAAACGATGTGTGTTTGGGACCGGGCTCCCTTAGGGGTGCTGGTTTCCTGTCCCCATTTGTAGATGGGTTAATGGTTTCTATGGCTGGGCAGCTAGCTAAGAGGAGGGAATTTCTAAGTCCCTTCTCTGCTGGCCTGACCAAATCCTGTCTGAAGTCAGGGGAACCTCACCACCTAAGAAGAATCTCACCTCATCCCACACTCGGGAAGGTTCCATCTCCAGTGTAGGATCTATATCTTCCAAGATCTGTTTTACTTCCCCCAAATGCTCAGGATCAGTTTCTTCTATAGTCTGTAAGGCACATCTGTATTCCTCACCTGCACCCCTCCCACTCTTCCCCTTTTATATCACACTAGAGGCCCGGTGCATGAAATTCGTGCACAGGTGCAGTCCCTAGGCTTGGCTGGCGATCGAAGTGAGAGCGTCTGACGTGGAAGGGCAGGTCCCAGCTGACCTCTGGGCCCTGGGCAGCACCTGGGCCCCTGCGTGCCCCCCTCTGCCTGAGTCACGATGCCCGAGTCCCCACGCGGAGATGTGGGCCAGGGCGCAGCGTGGGCCTCTGGGCCGACCAGGGGTGCCACACAGAAGCCAGGCGGGCAGCATGCGCTCCCAGCCAGCCTCCCAGACCGGCTCCTGTGTGAACTCACGAGGAGCCTGACTGGCCCCTGCTGTCCTGGTGGCTGTGGCCTGGCTCACCCAAAGAGGCCGCGGGGTGTGGGGTGGGCTCCTCACAGGTGCTCAGCACCTGATCGTGGGGACTTTCTCTGGTGCGCAAGAGCGCTGGCGTCCTGGGGTAGGGGAGCAGAGGGAGTGAGAGCAAGCTTGGTGGACACCCCACATTCTCACCGCACCTCCATCCCATCATCCCCACCCCCAGGTAGCCGGTGAGAGGTCGCACCCCCGCATCCCGCCAGGTGCCACAGGAGGTTGGTCGCCACCACCCACCCTCAGTTCCCCGTCCCAGCCCAAGGCCTGACCGATTGGGCGATCAGGCCCTGCTCGCACCCGCCTTGGCCTGGAGCTGCCTGCTCACCTTCTCCACCATCCCTCCACAGTCCTGCTCTCATCAGGGCCCATGGGGCGAGCAGCACCTCCACTGCCACCTGCTGCCTGTGTTGCATTGCTGATGACTGCCATGCTCTGCGCCGCCCTCTGGGGGTCAGCACACGTCATAGAGAGTGGTCGAACTCCCAGTCGAGGGGACAATTTGCATATTAGGCTTTTATTATATAGGATTTTAAAAATATATATATTTTTTATTAACTTCAGAGAGGAAGGGAGAGGGAGAGAGAGATAGAAACATCAATGATGAGAATCATTGATTGGCTGCCTCCTGCACAACCCCCTACTGGGGATCAAGCCCGCAACCTGGGCATGTGCCCTTGACCGGAATCGAACCTGGGACCCTTCAACCCATAGGCCGACACTCTATCCACTGAGCCAAACTGGCTAGGACTATATCACATTTTTTTAATATTGGTTTTTTATTTTATAATAAAACTTTGCTGATTAAAAAAAAAAAGAAGATAATAGCAGAGAAATTCCAGATTTGATGAAAGACATAACTCCTTATAATCAGAAACCACAACAAACCCCATAGAGGACAACTAAAACTAAAACCACACCTAGACACATCATGTGAAACTGAATAATATTAAAGACAACAGGGTCTTAAAAGTAGCCAGAAACTTATACAGAAAAAAATGACAATTATAAGTAGCATTTATTTAGATGGCAACAACAGAACCCAGATGACAAAGAACAGTAAGTTAAAAATTTGGCATGTAAATGACTGTTCCTCTAGAATTGCATGATTGCTAGTTGCCTATCCTAATATCCATCTTGCCTTCTTCATTATTCACAGCAGCATGGTTTCATAGGGGCAGCAACGTGCTCACCTAAGAAAGAACCTCATTTCCTAGCCTAACTTGCACTCAGACCCAGTTCTGGCTAATGAGAGGTAAGCAGAGTCATTGGGTAAGGTTTCCAATAAGTTCCTTTAGAGAGACAGACATCTGTACATGATGCAGAGGGAAACTTTCTCAATCTGATAAAGGGAATCTACAAAAATACCTTCAGATAACATTATACTTAACGGTGAAAAAATTGAACATTTCCCCCATATGATTGACAGCAAAGCAAGGATGCTTGCTCTTACCACTTCCATATAACACTGTACTGATGGTCCTAGCCATTGCAATAAGGCAAGAAAAAGAAATAAAAGGAATAAAGGTTCAAAAGGAGGAAGTATTTTGGTATTTGCTGATGCCCTGATTGTTTATGTAGAAAATCCAAAGGAACCTGTAAAAAATGCTACTAGAATGAAGCGAATTTAACAAGGTTATAGGCTATAAATTTTTATATACAAAATCAGTGTACTTTTGTGTATTAGCAATAAACAGTTATAAAATGAAACTTGAAAAGTTTATTTGCAATAATGTGAAATAACAAAATTCTTAGAAATAAATTTAACAAAAATATGCATACTTCTAAATAAGCATACTTTTCTGCAATTCCCAAGCCAAAAAATATAACTGATATTAGAAAGTCATAACAAGGTTTAATTAAAAATACTACTTATCAAAACTTAAGGGACAGAGCTAAAGTGGCATTTGGTAATTTATAGCCTTAAGTGCTTATGGTCAGAAAAGACAAAGACTAAAAATAGAGTTAAGTGTCCATTGAAGAAACTAGAAAATGAATCATAGAAATAAAAGAAAAGGCAGAGAAAAATAAACGGATTAGAATTAAACAAATAGAAAATAGAGATGACAAACAAGATGAAAAACAGATTCTTTAGAAATTTTTCCTAGAAAAAGAAAACTTAACAAACCAGACTCAGGATGAAAAAATACCTAAATATACTGATAGACATTAATAACTAGGAGCAACAAAAAAAGTCTACCCCCAGAAAAGACCAGATCCAGTTTTATAATCAACTGAACCTTCAAGGATTCCCGCCTCCTACAAACTCATCTGGAGTTTGGGAGATGTCTGTCCTGAAGGCAGGTAGGTGTGAACAGCCTAGAACTGAAGCTTTGATTCATCCACTCAGCAAATCTATGTTGAGTACCTACTGTGCGCCAGGCACTATTTCAAGACCTTGGACACATTGGTAACCAAACAGGTGGAGCCCCCTCTCCACAGAGAGCCATGTTCTGGTGGTAAGACAGATACTAAACAGGTGAGTTCCATACAGCACCTGCAGTAGGTGCTGCTGAAGACAGAGATGTAGATGGGAGTGAGGGGGTAGGCGGTTGAGTCCACTTGGGGGAAAGAGTATCTACTGGGCAGAAAGGAAGAGCAGACAGGGAAGGCCTCATTGCAGAAGCCCCTGCCCCCATGAGTTGTTCTGGAAACCAAGGGTGTGAGGTTCAAGGAGGAGTCAGGTGAGCCAGGAAAGAAAGCGATGGTGTCATTCCAGGGTGGATGTGGGTCTAGGCCGCTGAGGCACGAGGAGGGCAGGGCTGGAACTCAGTGAGGAAGTGGCCCCGGAGGGTTAGAGGAGGAGTGAGGGGTGAAGGAGGGGGCACACCTGAGCTGCAGGGAAGGTCAGTTGAGACAAACACCTTGTCAGAAGAGTTGACCAGGAGGCACTTGGGGCCTCAGGGGAGGTGGAGTGAAGGCTGGAGCAGCCAGGGCCAGTGGGCAGGCTCCATCCAGGGCTGGGTTTGCCCTGTGCCAGGCACTGTTTTGGGTGTTTAGCTCACATGCGCTCCCCAAGGCCCTAGGAAGCTTGTTTGTGGTGGGAGAATGTGGGGAAGAAGCAGGGAACAACGATCTTTCTGGGACCCTGGTCCTGAAGGAAGGGGGGAGGCCATGGTCAGGTGAATCCTCACCTTCAAGGACAGAGGCAAGGGAGGCAAGGGGGCAGGGCTGGGCCAGGCAAAGGTGGACCTACTGAGGCAGGTGGACAGGAGCCTGGGGTCTTCTAGTCTCAACAAAATAAAGCGCACAAACGCCCGCGTCCTTGGCTTCCGTGTCTGCAGACCCACCGCACGGCAGGCACAGAGGCCCCGCTGTGGGTGCAGGGCTTCTGGGGGTGCTGTTTTTGCTGCTGCGGGTGGTGGGGGAGCCGGGGAGTGTGGGCCTGGATTTCATGCGTATGTGCCATCCTGTGGGCCATGCTCTTTGCGGAGCCAGCACTGTATGAGGCTCTGGTATCACCCTGGGCTGAGCCGGGCCAAGCGGAGACCATGAGTCCGATGGAGGGTCTCTCCCAAGGGGCTGGGCATCGGTGCACAGGGCTCGGGTAGGGAGGCCTGGGGAGGCAGGAAGGGCCCTGTGAGGTCCAGGCTGGGCGGGCAGGTGGGTATGTGGCCATCAGGCAGGTTTGCAGGGAGTTGGTGAAGGACTAGGACTGCTCCGAGTCTGGGTGGGGGAGAGGCACAGCCTCCTCCTGGCATCTGTCAGGGACTTCGGCGAGCTTGTCCATGGCCTTGCAGTGGCCACAATGGGAGGAGCCGCTGGGAGCAAAGGCAGGTGGAGGTGGTGGTGGTATGGATGGGGGGTGGCAGGGCTGCTCTGGGTGGGCATGGAGTTGGGGCCGGGGTGACTGAGGAGGGGGAAGCGGGAAGGGCAGGAAGATGGTGGGGACACAGAGCACCGGACGCAGTCGCTTCCTCTCTCCAGGGCTGGGCCAGGAAACCCAAACTCTCATGCTTCCAAGGTGCTTCCTGCAGATAAGTGGGCTTCCAACCGCCCTTCCTGCTCCCCGCTTTCTCCACCCCTCCCATCCTGCTCCAGTCCCCAGGGGACCCTCAGCTCCCTCACTCAGGCCAGGCCAGTGGCCTTGGGAAGAGCCCGGACAGGGAGGTGGGAGGTCTGGGCATTCCCGGCAGGGAGTGTCTGCTGAGAAAGCGGGACAGACAGACCCACAGTCAGCGCTGGAGGCTCGGCTCTGTGGGGTCAGTGGATCCTGGGGGACAGAGATGTTCCCTAAAGTAGGGTGGATGGGGGTGGAGTGAGCCAGGGCTCCCTCAGGGGGTAGAGCTGGCTCTTGGGAGGCGGCCCCTGCCCTGGGGGGGAGGGGGACCAGAGGCTGCCCTGGAGGCAGAGGGATGGGCACGGGTGGTGTGGTGGGAGGCCCTGGTGGTGGTGGCGGCTCTGTGGGGGAGCCGGCGGTTCTTGGAGGGAATGTCAAACACTTCCGCGTGGGGTGAGGGTGTTCCCAGGTTGCCATGGGGAGGCCCCGGGAGGTGTTCTGTGTGGGTTCATTCAAGTGTATTCCTGGGAGCCCAGGGGATCCAGGGCTGCGCCTGGGGAAGGCGGGGGCGGCCGAGGTCAGCGCGTTTTTTCCAGGCGCCAGGGTGCCCCACGTTGGCCGGGCTGTGAGGGCTCACAGGTGTGCGCTGTGAGGTTCGCTGTGTGCCTTCCCAGAGGGTGCGCGGCTCTGCTGGGAGGGGCAGGGCCATGTTTGGGGGGAGTTCTGGGGGGGGGGTCAGGAGGTATTTCTCTGGGGTTTAGGGATGTTGCGACGTTTAGTGGCGGCTGCTCTCGGAGCCCTGGGGTGCAGCGTGTGGACGCCCTGGGGCAGTTCCGTCGGCCCCGCGGGTGGGGGGGGGCGGGCGGGCAGGCTCCGCGGGGTGGTGGTGCCGGAGCTAGTTCTTCCCTGCGCTCCCCTCTCCTCCACCCACTCGCCACCCCTCCTGCGTTGCCACGACAACGGGTAAAACTAAAATTCTCTTCCTGCCGCAGGTGGAGTCTAGTAGCGCCCCCTCCCCTAAACCCTTCCTCATAGGTCGCGCCCCCCATCCTGCCGTCGCTAAGGTGACGGGGAGGGGGCGTCGGGCGTTGGATCTGGGCGAACCTGGGGCCTGGAGGGGGTGGGGAGGCGAGGCGGGCCTCCGAGTCCGGAGCGAGCTCCCCAAACTCGCGGAGAGCCGCGCGGAACGCGGTGGCCGAGAGGTGGCCTGGCTCAGGGAGCGCACAGGCCCGACCCCGCCCGAGGTCCCCACCGTCGGACCCGGGCCTGGGGCAGGCTCCGCACCTGTCAGTCCCCGGCCTCCGGGGGGGGGCGGGGGGGAGGGTCGGGCGGGGAGGTCGGGAGAGTGGGGCGCAGCCGCTCCCGGACACTAATCCCCGTTTTTCTCTCCTCCCGCCCGCCCTCGTCCCGGTGCCCCTCCCCAGCTCCAGGACCCTCCTCGCCGCCTCTCCCGCCAGGTCCGCGGAGGCTCGGCGCAGCCGGAGCCACTCCCAACGCCCAGGCCCAGGGCTCCCGCACTCGGCAGCCCCCAGGGTCCCCGCCCGCCGGTGCCCCCTCCGCACCAACCCTCCCACCTCACCCAGGACCCTCCCAGGCGCCCCGCCCGGCCCCGCCCCGGGCTGGCCCCGAGCCCTACCGCCCCCGCCACGGCGCAGCCCCCCGGCCGCCCCCGCTTCCCTCCGGCGCAGGCCCCCTCCCCCCGCCGCCCCCGCCCCCGGGGAAGCAGCGCCGCGGAGCCCGGGCCCATGCAGCTGAGCCGCGCCGCCGCCGCCCCAGCGGAGCCCTCGGCGCCGCTGTCCCCCGCGTCGGCCCCGGCCCCCTCCGGCCCCCTCCCGCACAGCGCGACCGACGGGGCCCTGGCGGGGGGCGAGGGGGGGCCGGGGCGCCGCGTGGAGCCCCCGAGCACCCCGCTCCCGGCCGCGAGCAGCCCCGGCCCCGGCGCGGGGATGGACGGCCCAGGGGCCGGCGCCGTGGTCGTGCGCGTAGGCATCCCGGACCTGCAGCAGACGGTGAGCCCGCGCCCGGCCCCGGCCGCCCCCTCGCCCGGCCGCCCCCCGCCGTGCACTCCGAGCTGGGCGCGGGGGACCCCCGGCCCGCGGCTACTCACCCCTCCCCCGCCGCCTCGGAGGGGACCCTCCCCAGCGCCCCGCGGGGCGGGGCCCGGGGAAGCGCCGCCCTTGGGGCGGGCGGGGCCTCGCTGGTGGCGGTGGAGGCACCGGTCCGCAGCGTGGGCTCCCGAGTCCCGGATTCCCGCGGGGAGCCCGGGGCACGGTGCCCTGCGCTGCCGAGCGGGGCAGCCGCGCTCATGCGCCCGCTCCGCCGCAGAAGTGCCTGCGCCTGGACCCGGCCGCGCCCGTGTGGGCCGCCAAGCAGCGCGTGCTCTGCGCGCTCAACCACAGCCTCCAGGACGCGCTCAACTACGGGCTCTTCCAGCCGCCCTCCCGGGGCCGCGCGGGCAAGTTCCTGGACGAGGAGCGGCTCCTGCAGGAGTACCCGCCGAACCTGGACACGCCCCTGCCCTACCTGGAGGTGAGCGGCGGCCGGGCGCGGCCTGGGCGGGAGGAGGGCGCGCGTGGTGCGGCCACTGAGCTCCGAGGCGTGAGCAGTTGGTGTGGGAGCGGGGACTTTGTGTGCAGGGAGCGATGTGAATTGTGTGTGCGGTGCGTGCAGCGAGCCGTGTGGTGTGTGGTGTGTGTGTGCAGGGAGTAGTGTGCGGGCCTGCAGTCAGCAGCGTGTGCGGTGGGAGCCCAGAGCGTGCTTCCAGGGGTTGGGGTGCGAGCGGGGGTGCGCCCAGAGCGCGTGTGGAGTAAGCCAGCGCGTTGTCTGTGTGTCGGCAGCCCCCGCCCGGGAGTCTGTGAAGGCAGACCTAAGCCGTCCTCATTTGCTCACCCATTCGTGCTGTAAAGGCCAGCAGTGCCCTGTCAGGCAAGGGGCCCAGACGCGTGGTTTGGGCGGAGGGATGCCAAGTGCAGTGAACAATGAAATAAGCGTTATGGTAGCTGAGCTCCGACTTGGCTTGGCCTCGGGGGTGGCCCAGGGTCAGTTCTGCTCAGAGAGCGGGTATCAGGGAAGGGAAGGCTGATTCCAGGTCTTGGGAGAGGAGCGGGGTGTCCCAGGGGATCCTGGGGGCAGGAGTGAGACAGAAAGCCCACTGCGGGCCGCGGACAGCTAGGCGAGGCGTGTGTCCCTCTGAGCTGGTGGGCTCTGTGCCCATGATGGTGGGGGTGGGATCTGTGTGGCTGGCGAGAGGGGTTCTGTGCTGAGGGGGGTGACCCGCCTGAGGCCTGAGCCGCAGAGGTAAGCAGGACGGGGTTTTGTGCGAGCGTTCACTCAGCCCAGCCTTTCCCGGCCTTATTTTTCCCCGAGCAGTTTCGATACAAGAGGCGAGTGTATGCCCAGAACCTCATCGATGATAAGCAGTTTGCCAAGCTTCACACGAAGGTAAGGAGGCAGCCATGCGGCTTCGGCTCAGCCTATTTTGTCCTGTGGTCAGGGGCCCAGAGCAGGGGTGGGGGCTGGAGGGCTGGGCAGACTCCAGGCCTCAAGGGTCTGGGGTAGGTGGTCTGGTGCTGGGTTCTGGTAGGATCAGAACCTCTGGCCCACCCTGGCTCAGGAGGATGCAGTGCGATGGGGCACATGCCTTGGTGAGAACCTGGGGTGGGGGAGGGGAGAGAAGTGAACAAGCACCACCATGGTCACTGGGGGAGAGGGGATCACTCCGTGGTCACCAGGGCTGCGCACTTGGAATCAGGCATCTCGTTAGTTCCCTCGGGGTGGGGGCTGTCACCCTGTGTGGCACAGGAAGGTACTGAGTCCTGAGCAGTTAAGTGACTTGCTCACTGTGCGGCCAGTGAAGCTGGGCTGAGCCCACATCTGTCTGACTCTGGGGCCTGGGCCGGGACACCCCTGTGGGTCACTACCCGATGCCATTGCTAGGGGGCACCTTGCTGCTTCCTCTGAATGCGGGAGGGGCAGGGTAGTGCTATGGGCCCTCCCCACAGGTGGACCCCCTGAGCTCCCACCTCAGGTTCCCATGAGCCAGGGGATGTTTGCTTGCTGGACACTTCTCTGGAGCCTAGGCGAGCTCCAGTGACCCCTCCGTGACCTTGGCGTCTCCATGCCAGACTTCTCTGCTGCCCAGAGCACGTGGTGGTCAGTGACGTGACTCTGGCTGCAGAGACTATTGGGGCCCCTTTGTGACACTGTTACCCCGGTTCCTCCCATGGTTACTTCTCCTCCAAAGTCCCACAGGATACTGGTGACTCCTTTTTTTTTTTTTAAAATATATTTTTATTGATTTCAGAGAGGAAGGGAGAGGGAAAGATAGATAGAAGCATCAATGATGAGAGAGAACCATTGATCGGCTGCCTCCTGCATGCCCCACACTGGGGATTGAGCCTGCAACCTGGGCATGTGCCCTGACAGGAATGGCACTGTGACCGGGTGCAGAGGTCGATGCTAACCACTGAGCCCCCTGGCCAGGTGACACTGGTGACTCTTGCTCTTCAGTGAGCCCCCCTTGTTTTTGGGATGAGTTTCAACCTCATACCACGGCCCTGTGTCTCCTCCTGCCTGGGCTCCAGCTGCCCCACCCTGACACCACCCACCCTGGATCCGGCTGAGGCCTCTCCCTCAGTCGTCCTGAGCAGCCTGAGGAGGCCCCTCCTGTGGAGTGGTCCCTGTGCTGCCCTCTCCCGTTTCTGGTGTGCTTGCGTGTTTCCAGCCGGGCACCTGCCTGTGCACGAAGCTTCTGTAGCAGCAGGGACTCGGGGGCTTTGCTGGGCAAGGTCCTGGCACAAGCGGGGCCACCTGCGGGTGGAGAAGACCCTGGGAGGTCTGCCAGGGGACGAGCACATGTGGAATATGGGCCAGGGAAGAAACAGGCCACCTTAGACCCCCTAACAGAGCCCTGATGGGGACGGGGGGTGGGTGGGCTGGTCCTTGCCTGGGTGGCCTTGAGGCGCTAGTATCAGGCGAGGAGCCGGGGCAGCGTGGATGCTCCCCAGGAGGCCTGAATCTGGCTGTTGGAAGGTGGGTGACGGCCTGATGATGGTGGTTGTGATGGGGCTGACCAGGATGGCCGGGTGTTCTAGGCGAACCTAAAGAAGTTCATGGAGTACGTCCAGCTGCACAGCACAGACAAGGTGGCCCGCCTGCTGGACAAGGGGCTAGACCCCAATTTCCACGACCCTGACTCAGGAGGTGAGAAGCAGTGGGGGAAGGGGCATGGCTCTGGAGTGGCTGGAACATAACCTTCTTCTGTCCCTTGAACCCAGAGTGTCCCCTGAGTCTGGCGGCCCAGCTGGACAACGCCGCGGACCTGCTGAAGGTGCTGAGGAACGGTGGTGCCCACCTGGACTTCCGTACACGCGACGGGTTCACTGCTGTGCACTGTGCCACGCGCCAGCGGAACGCGGCGGCTTTGACGGTTAGTACCGGCGGGGCCGGGTCTGCAGGGGCATGTGAACCAAGATGGGGAGGAAGATGGGTCCAGCGTGGACACTGAGGCTCCTCGTCCTCAGACCCTGCTGGACCTGGGCGCTTCACCTGACTACAAGGACAGCCGTGGCCTGACGCCCTTGTACCACAGCGCCCTGGGGGGCGGGGACGCCCTCTGCTGTGAGCTGCTCCTCCACGACCATGCTCAGCTGGGGACCACTGATGAGAATGGCTGGCAGGAGATCCACCAGGTGGGCAGGGAGCCCTGTCAGGGGGGTGAGGTCCTGGGCTCTGTCGGGCGTAGGGGCATTTTCGGCTCTCTCTGCAGGAGTTGGGATTCCAGCCCCCCTGCAAGCGTGGGGGTCCCGGGCTCTGTCAGAGCCCCAGCAGCACCCTCCTCTTCCCCTAGGCCTGCCGCTTTGGGCACGTGCAACACCTGGAGCACCTCCTGTTCTACGGAGCTGACATGGGGGCCCAGAATGCCTCGGGGAACACGGCCCTGCACATCTGTGCCCTCTACAACCAGGTGTGACTGTAGGTGTACACGCGTGTGTGGGTACGGGTGATCCCGTGCAGTGACTACATGTGTGTACACGTCTGATCCGGTGTCCCTCCATGCTTGCTTGTTCTGCGTCTGCAGTGAGCTGTGGCCCTGCAGGCCTACGTGTGCATGTCTGTTTCCTGAACACACGTGTGTTCTGAATCGCAGGTGTGCATTGTATGCATCTGGGCCAGATGGGACCTGGTGTGTACTCCTGCCCTGCTCCTCTCATGCCGTGCATGTATGCTCTGAATGTGTGGGTGTGTGCTGTCACCCCATGACCCTCACTCCCACACTGCCAACAGGAGAGCTGTGCTCGTGTCCTGCTTTTCCGCGGCGCCAACAAGGATGTCCGCAATTACAACAGCCAGACGGCCTTCCAGGTACCAGAATGCGCAGGAGTGAGAAGCCGCTCCCGGGGTGTCTGTCTCTTTGTGGCTAGACCTCTCTGGATCTTGGTTCTTCCCCGAGGCAATCTCCCCCGGGTGGGGTGGGGGACCGGGTGGCCAGCAGTGGGGGACTGACTGATGGGGGTGGTCACCGTGGATGGTGAACTCTCACTTTCTGGGACAGGCGGGTCAGAGGGCTCTGGGGCCAGGGGAGAACAGGGGTGGGTCTGACCTTCCAGAGACAGGAGGGTGCAGAGGTGACAGGGGTCTGAAGGGTGGTCCCAGCTCCTGACTAACTTAGGTATGCTTCTGAGTCCTTTCTCTGGCCGGGTTTGGTTCTCGGCACCAGATGACTAGATGGAGGGGTGTCCATGTCGCCTGAAATGTGTGGGAGGAGTTGGGGACCACGGAGAGAGCTGGGGCCTACCGAGGAGATGTAGGGAGAGCAGATCAGGCCTCCGTGCTATCCAGCAGGTGCCGAGATGGCCGTGGAGGGCCTGTGGGAGGACCAGATGCAGGGGCGAGGGAAGGGCAGAGGGAGGGTGACAGGAGGGAGGCAGTGGAGAGCCATGGCTCAGAGAGGAAAGGTGGTGTATGGAGGGACCATTGAGAGAATAGGTGGAGTGACCAGCACGCCCCTGTGTGCTCAGGGCTCTTCTGGTTTCAGCTCTGTGTCCCAGGACATCCCTCAGTCCTGGGCAGACTGGTGGGAGAGTTAGGCGGGGACGTGGTCCGAACCTGGGGCCACCAACCCCCAAAGACAGGAGCCCCAGGAGCCACCGGGGCCCAGGGTGGGGAGTGTGGTGTGGCTGAGCCTCCCCCGTCCTCCCACCCCAGGTGGCCATCATCGCGGGGAACTTTGAACTGGCGGAGGTCATCAAGACCCACAAAGACTCGGATGTCGGTGAGTTCTGCCCACCCCAGGTCCAAGTTGAAGGTGGGTTTGTGGGGGTTGTCTGGGGTCAGTGGGAACGTGACAAGGGAGCCCTCATGCCCTGAGCTGCTTCTTCCAGCCCTGGCTGCCAGCTGTGCTCTGTCCTGTGAGTCCATCTGTGGCCCCTGCAGGGCTGGGGAATGGGCTGAGGGAAGGGAAGGGCCTGTGCAGAGTGGACAAAGGGTCAGGGTCAAGGTCAATGTCAAGGTCAAGGGCATGGTTAGGTTGGGGCTGTTGGTTGGGGCCAGTGCTGGGTTTAGGGATCCGCTGAGGTTGAGAGGGGGTTGAAATTAGGGTCAAGGCTCGATTTCCCATTAGGTCAAGTGTAGGGCTAGCCGGGGGTATGGGACAGTGGCTGTGAGCCCCTGCCCACAGCAAGAATGAGCTTCAATGACAGGGTCACCCTCCCATACAGGTCACATCAGTGTGATGCAAGCACACAGGGATGAGGTGCTGTCCTCAGGGCCAGATGTGTGAGTGACTTGTGGTCCCAGAAAAAAAACCAGACATGCCATCTAGTCTCGACTCCAGGGCAGGCAGGAGCACAGGGCACCGCCTCACATGTAGCCTCAGGGAGGTCCCCTCCCCCCAGTCCCTGGGGCTGTGGGCTGGTCTGAGATCTGTCCTAGGAACTCTGCTATCCTTCTCTGGGGTGGGGAGCCTGGAGCTGCAGGAATGGGTGGGCCTCCTCTTCAAGGAAGAGTATTTTCTGGCCAGAGGCCACCCCTCCAGGTACCTGGCCACATCACGGCTCCCTTTTTGGCTCCCCTGTGTCCTGGTTGGCCCGGCTTTTCTGCCCATGGCTCTCTCTGGAACACAGACTCCCAGGCTCCCCTTTCTGAGTAACAATGAATAGCAGAGAGCCAGGGCGGGTCTTAGGGCTGGGGCCCTTCTCGGTTGTAATGTAAGGTTACTACTGTCAGGTCTGGGGTTGAATTTTGGACTGGGGTTGAGATTAAGGCCAAGTTCACCTTTAAGGACCTTTCTCTATAGCAGTGATGGCAAACCTTTTGAGCTCGGCGTGTCAGCATTTTGAAAAACCCTAACTTAACTCTGGGGCCGTGTCACATATAGAAATTTTTTGATATTTGCAACCATAGTAAAACAAAGACTTATATTTTTGATATTTATTTTATATATTTAAATGCCATTGAACAAAGAAAAATCAACAAAAAAAATGAGTTTGCGTGTCCCCTCTGACACGCGTGTCCCAGGTTTGCCATCACTGCTCTATAGGGTCTCCCCTGAGTAGACCTCTCAGCAGTAAGGCTCGCTGATGCCTGAGCAGGGCGGGGACCGTAGAAATGGGTGGTAGGTCCTGGGTGTGGGCGGGTCCAGGGCAGCAGCGTCCGTCTGCTGAGTGAAGTGTCGGGTTGGGCTCTGGCTGACAGCTGTGCTGAGGTTGGAGGTGTGTTGGGCAGGAGACGTCTCGGTCTGGCTGGGCTCGAGCTTGCAGTGGTTGTCAGCCTGGGAGGATCTGGGTCCGAGGACGTGTGGGGTCTCTCTTCTGCTTGTGGTCCTCTAACTGTGGGAAAGCTGCTTAGGGCCTCTGTGCCTCCATTTCTCTTAAGCAAAAATGGTCTTTTACGATTATTTGCACCCACTTCTCACCTCTGACCTCACGTGGGATTCGGTTCTGTGGGTCTGGACTCTGTCCGTGGCCTCAGTCCAGCTGACTGAGGGGAGGAGGCTTGCCTGAGCCAAGCTGAGCAGCAGGAGGGCCCCAGCTGCCTCTCATGTTTGTGGTGTGGACAGAGATGCTCGGGCTCCTGGGGCACCATCATGGCAGCTGACTGCCTGGCCGGCCCAGGGTGCGCTCTCTGGTTGGGGTTCAAAGTGCCGTAGGTGGGTCCAGGTGGGGGCCAGCATCCAAGTCACTTAGGCCGGTGGTGATTGGCTCTGTGGCCGCTCACCTGTTTCTGCTCACTTGTCACATGCACACTTAGATGATACAGCCTGATGTCCCTGAGCCACAGGCAAATGTAGTCATGAGTATTTATTATAAACCCTGTTGTTATCTAACTTACCTTCTCAGCAACGCACCCTCCATGAGTGATTACTAGTTCACGATTCCCAAGGGGGAAACTGAGTCACCGCCGGTTAACGGCAGAGCCTGTCTTCAGACCTGGACCATCCAGGAGTCTGTCCTCCCCACTCCCTCTGCACACATTCACTCCAAGGACACTCCCTCAGTGACAGATGCAAGTTGCCATGTCCACCCCAGCTCTTGAACCTGGGTGGGGCCTGCACACAGAGGAGCTGGAGGAAGCTCTGCCCATCTACCCCTTCCTCTTCCTCAGGGAAGGAGCCCACCTGCAGGGGTCTGCCAGGCTGGGACCTGTCACCCTCAGGGGACAGGACACTTGGGGCCTCCTGGCAGCTCCACTGGCCCCTCTAGACTGCCAGGCCTGAAACAGGACCCTGGCCTAGGAGCAGCCACTTTCAGACCCACGTCCCCCAACAACCCACGCACACACTCACGCCTGTGTCCGCACGGACTTGTGTCTGGAAGTGCTCTGAAGGTGCATGAGGGAGGCCCTCACCCACTCTCATGTCACATCTTCTCACCTGATCACATCTGACTCAGTGGACCTGGATGGAGCCCGAGATTCCGAATTTCTAAGGAGCTCCAGCTCAAGGTGAGCCTGCTGGTCCATGGCCCACACTTCTGTCACAGGAGTCCAGAATAGGGCTTGGCAAACGATGCCTTGCAGGCCAAATCCAGCTCCAGTCAGCATTTTTTGTTTTTAAATTCAGGCTTTAAAATTGAGGATTTAAATTTCATTTAAAATTAAATTCACGTAACATAAAATTAACTATTTTAAATGGAATAATTCAGTGATATTTAGTACATTCACAATGTTGTACAACCAATTCTATTGAATTCCGAAACATTTTTATCACCCCAAAGAAAACCCTATATAACTAAGCAATTATTCCACATTCCCCTCTTTCAACCCATGTCAGTCACTAATATGTTTTCTGCCTGTATGGATTTACCATTCTGGATATTTCATATAAATAGAATCAGACTATGTAACTCTTGTCTGGCTTCTTTTTGCTCAACACATTTTCAAGCTTTATTCAGATTGTAGAATGCATCACTGTTTCATTCCTTTTTATGGCTGAATAATATTTTTTTATTTGTATATATGACATCTTGTTTATCCATTCATCCTTAGGTGGACACTTGGGTTGTTTCTACCTTTTGGCTATTGTAAATAGCGTTGCTATGAACATGTGTGAAAAGTATTTGCTTGAGTACCTGTTTTCAGTTGTTTTGGGGTGGAATTGCTGGATCATATGTTAATTCTGCATTTAACTTTTTGAGGAATAGCCAAATTGTTTTCCACCATTTTATAATTCCACCAGGAATGTGTGAGGGTTCTAAATTCTTCAGGTCCTCACCAAAACGTGTTCTTGTCATTTTTTTTTAAATGTGGCTATTCTAGTCTGAGCGAAGTGACATCTCATCGTGGTTTTCCAGTTGCATTTCCCTGATGGCTGATGATGCTGAGGATCTTTTCATGGGCTTATTGGCCACTTGTACTCTTCTTTGGAGAAGTGTTTGTTCAAGTCCTCTGCCCAGTTTTTAATTACTTGTAGAATGAGTTAGGAAGTGTTCCTTCCTCTTCCACTTTTAGGAAGAGTTTGAGAAGAATTGGTGTTAATTCTTTAAATATTTGGTAGAAGCAATCGATATTGATATCTGATGCTGGACTTTTCTTTGTTGGGAGATTTGTGATTACTGATTCAATCTCTTGGCTTGTTATAGGCCTGTTTAGATTTTCTCTTTCTTCTGGAGTCAGTTTTGGAAATTTGTCCATCTCGTCTAGCTTATCTAATTTGTTGGCATATAATTGTCCATAGTATTCTCTCACATTCCTTTTGAATTCTCTAAGATTGGTATAACGCCTCATATTTCATTTCTGATTTTAGTTACATGTGTCCATCTTTTTTTTTTTTCTTAGTCAGTCTAGCTAAGGTTTGTTGATATTTTCAAAGAAATGGCTTTGGTTTCATTGATTCTCTCTGAATATCTAGTCTTTATTTCATTTATCTCTGTCCAACCTTTATTATTTCTTTCCTTCTGCTAGCTTTGGGTTTGGTTTGCGTCTTTTTTTCTAGTTCCTTAAGATACGTAATTAAGATATTGATTTTTGAGACTTCTATCCTTTTTAAACATAGGTGTTTTCAGCTATAAATTTTCCTCATAGTATAGCTTTTGCGGAATCTCATAAGTTTTGGTATGTTGTATTTTTGTTTTCGTTTTCACAAAGTATATACTAATTTTCCTTCTGATTTCTATTTTGACACATTGGATGTTTAAGATTGTGTTGTTTCATTTTCACATATTTGTGAAATTTCCTTTTTTCCCCTGTATTTGATTTCTAGTTTTATTGTGATTGGAGAAGCTACTGTGTATGATTTCAGTGTTATAAAATTGATTGAGACTTGCTTTGGTCTGTCCTGAGGAACGTTCCGTGTGCATTTGAGAAGAATGTGTGTTCTGCTGTTTTGTGGAGGGTCCCCTGCCCTCCCCCCTGTTTTTCTCCGTGTATGTATATATCGTGTTTGGTCTGTTGGTTCAAGTCTTTTATGTCCTTATCGATCTTCTCTCTAGATGTTCTATCCATTATTGAAAGTGAGGTGTTAAAGTCTTAAGTATTATTATAGAACTATCTATTTCTCCAAATGTGTCAATGTTTATTTCCTATTTTTGTTTGATACTCTGTTTGATGAATATATGTTAATAATTGTTAATCTATTTATGAATTGACACTTTTATCAACATAATGTCCTCTGTCTCTTGTAACACTTTTTATCTTTAAGTCTATTTTGTCTGATATGAATATAGCTACTTAGCTCTCTTTTGGTTTCTATTTACATGAAATATCTTCTTTTATCTTTTTACTTTAAACCTGCTTGTGTCTTTGGATCTGAGGTAATTCTTTTGTAAATAGCATATAGTTGGACCATGTTTTCCGAATCCTCATCTGCTTTTTAAATAAAGTTTTATTGGAACTCAGCCACAGCCCATTTGCTTCTATATGTTTGTGGCTATTTTTGTGCTGCGGCGGCGGCGGCAGTGTTGGGTCCTGCAACAGAGGCTGTGTGGCTTACGAATCTTGAAACAGCGACTGGTTCTTGACAGAAGTTTGCCAGCCCCTGGTCTAGATGCTCCCTCACAGTCTCCTGGGTGGAGTAGCTCCATGGCCCGTACAGCTGTCACCAAATATGTGGCCAGGCCTGTCTCCCCTGAAACGAGCAGTTCTAAGACCTCGCCTGGCGACAGGAAGACCAGGCTCTGCCCCCGAAGCTCCAGTTGCAGGCAGTTTGGAACGTGACCCAGTGGTAGCTTCGGGGTGGCCGACTCTCCTGGTTTGCCCGGGACGCAGGCAGGACTTTAGTTCTAAAATCTGAAAGCCTGGGCAAACCCGGACAAGTTGGCCACCCCATCTGGCTGCCAGAGCCTCACCTGTGTGCCCCCCGCCCCCAGTACCATTTAGGGAAACCCCCAGCTATGCCAAGCGGCGGCGGCTGGCTGGCCCCAGTGGCTTGGCCTCCCCACGGCCCCTGCAGCGCTCAGCCAGTGACATCAACCTGAAGGGCGAGGTGCAGCCGGCAGCCTCCCCGGGACCCACGCTGCGCAGCCTCCCCCACCAGCTGCTGCTCCAGCGGCTGCAGGAGAAAGACCGGGACCGTGATGGTGACAAAGAGAACGACGTCGGTGGCACTGAAGCAGGCAGGGGCAGCCAGAGCAACATCAGGTAGGAGGGCACGGGAGGCCCTGGCAGGGTCTGGGTTGGTGGGTGCCAGGACCCAAGCTGGGAGGAGCCAGCATGGGGGCGGGCAGGGAGAGGTCGACGGTGTCTAGCACCTGGTGGGCTGAGGCTTGGGGTGGGGGACTCCCCCCATGGATCTCCCTGGATGAGGAAGGGAGAAGGTGAGGCCCTGTGGGCCGGGGCAGCTCCCCCACGTTCATCTCTGGTGGGAGCTGGACTTCCTCTGAGGACAGTGGGCAGCTGAGGGAGCATATAGGGAGGAGAGGTCTGATCAGACCTGTGGCCATACCAGGAAGGAGGGCTAGGTGGTGAGGGGTAGGGGTTATGGCTTCCGCTCCAGGAGAGCTTGAAACCTGCAGGTGGTCCTTAGCCCTGTCTCCAAGGGGAATCTTCATCTTTCTACCACCTCTCCAGCCAGGACACTGGTTCTTCTCTTCACTGTGAGCCGTGGGACCCTGAGGACAGGGGCATATGAGGCCCTTGGCATCCCCAGGACACAGGACAGACACCCGGCTAGAGCCCCGCTGGCCGTTGCTGGCTGTGCAGTGGGGAGTGAGTGGGGCACTGGCTCTGCAGACAGATGGCCGGGGTCCATGCAGTCCTTGCACCTGCTGACCATAGGCTTGGACAGGTCAGCCAACCCCTCTGTGCCCGGGTTCTCATCGGTAAGGTAGGACTAATCCTACCTAAGTCATTTCCTTCTGGAAGCCTTCTGAATCTGGGCAGGTGAGGGGTCCCTATGAGAAGCCCCTGGCCCACAGTGCCGGCCAGCCGCCGCTGGTTAAGGCATCTCTCCTTCCTGCACCTCCAGGGCAGGAGCCATCGTTCCTTTTTTTTTTTTAATCCTCACCGGAGGACATATTTTTATTGATTTTATAGAAAAAGGAAGATAGAGAAAAACATTGATGTGAGAGAGAAACGTTGATTGGTTGCCTCCCGTACGCACCCAACCCAAGATGGAACTCTCAACCTAGGTATGTGCCCTGACTGTAATCGAACCTGCAACCTTCTGGTGTACGGGATGATGCTCCAAACAACTGAGCCAGCCACACTGGCCAGGTCCGGAGCCATTGTTCTAGCTTCCCAGTTTCCCCAGAGCGGGTCGTAGGGGAGGTGCTGGGGAGACACTGTTGAGTGTGTCACACAAACAGCTCTGTTTTCACAATGACAGCTGGGCTGCATCGTCTAGCTCAGCGGTTCTCAACCTGGGGTCGCGACCCCTTTGGCGGTCGAACGACCCTTACATAGGGGTCGCCTAAGACCATCCTGCATATCAGATATTTACATGACGATTCTTAACAGTAGCAACATTACAGTTATGAAGTAGCCACGAAAATAATGTTATGGTTGGGTCACAACATGAGGGACTGTATTTAAAGGGCCAGAAGGTTGAGAACCACTGGTCTAGCTTAACCTTGACCCTGCCCAAGGCTGGTCTCTGTCAGTGCCGTTTTCTGGGTGAGGGTCCTGACACTCGGGTGGGGTCGGTGATCTGTCCAAAGTCACAGAGCTAGGAAGCAGGTAGATCCGATTCCCAAACTTCTAAGCCGGTGCTCTGCAGAGGGCGTGGGGTGCATCAGGAGCGTAGAAAACCCACTTTATCACCTGCCATTCTCCTTGCTCGCGTAGCCTTGATTTGTGATGCCTTCTCTGTCTGCGTCCTTGCCCAGACTCCAAGGCTGCCTGTCCTGCCCCAAATCATCTCAGTTCTCCCTGAAGCTTTTGCATGTCCCGTGGATTTTTTTAAGGGTGGGACAGTCCAGTGGCTAAAATGGGGGTGGGGAATGTCCAGCCCATGGGCAGTATAAGGCCCGTGAAATCATTGAGTCTGGCCCTGCCAAGGCATTAGGGGTGAGTTAATGAAATGTTTGACCAAATACAGCAGGCTCATTTTTAAGTTGATAATTTTGTATGGCCCGTGAATGATGTTATAAATATCCAAATGGTTCTTGGCAGAAAGAAGGTTCCCCACCCCTGGGCTGAAAGAACAAACTTCTGGGTGTTTCCGTTTTGCAGAGGGTCGTTCCTGCTTGGAGCTGTGTGGATGCCCTGCTTTCATTCTTTTGTATGTCCCTTCGCCTTTTAGCAAACGCAAAAGCAAGACCTGCTCTGTGTGGGGCGCCAGCTCACTGCTCTGTGGGGGACGCCAGAATTATCAGTATTATTTTTATAAACATTTAGTTGGTACCTAGGGTGCTGGAAGTGGTGGGAGCGAGTAGCAGGAGGCCCTGAAGGTCTTGGAAGGACAGTGACAGCGAGGGCCCAGGGTTAAGAAGCAGTGAGGTGGGCAGAGACCAAGTAAGGGGGCTGTCCTGTGAGTGGCCAGGAGGGGGCTGAAGAAGTTTGGTGAACCTGGAGGGAGAGGGTCTCTGAGGGGGGTCACCTTTGGTCCCAGGAAAGTGGCATTTGAGCTGAGATGGGGTGGGGTGGGTGGTGGAGGGAGGTGGTGGCTCCCTGGCGCCCCATGTTGGCAGAGCCTGGAAGGGAGTCCCTAGGCCCCTCCCCCCCCCCCCCAGAGATCGCACCAGCATCACAGGGCAGAGGAAAGTGGGGTTGTGGCTGAGAGACAGTAGCAAGGGCTGGCGTAGCTTGATTAGAATATTGAGGTGTTGGAAACGCCATCATAAACATCCCAGAGGAAGGGAAAGGAAGGTATCCATGTGTGTGGCTGGGCTGTGGCCACTTCTCAGTCCCAGAGCTACTGGTCGAGGATGTGGGTCCGGCCTAGGTACTAGGGAGCCAGCGCAGGCTTTTGAGCAGGAGGTGGAGGACCCAGGCCTCAGGTTCGGTGCCCAGCGGGGACAGCAGTCGGGGTAGCTGGTCAGCACCAGTGTGCACGGGCCTCAGGGGCAGGTATCCGAGGAGTAGAGGACCCAGGTGGAGGGGGATTAAGGCGCCGGATGCATGACAGCCAGCGGTCAGGGTGTGAGGAGGCCAAGGCCGGACAGCGGGGGGCGGGGGGAGGTGCGCAGACCCGCGCGCGGGGAGCGCCTCTGGCTGGGCGGTAACCTTCGCTGTCTGAAGCATTGCGCGCCCAGCCCGCCCCAGCTCCCACCTGGCCGCTCCGGCCGGTCCCGCCGCCCCCTTCCCCGCCTGCCTCGGCCCGACCCTCCGCCCTCCGCGCACCGCAGTCCCCTCGCTCGTGGTCTCCCCGTGGGGGCGCGCGAGGGGCCGCGGAGAGCGGGGGAGGGCCGGCCGCCGCCGCCCGCAGAGGGAGGAGCCGCGCGGGGAGGCGGGGCGCGGGAGCCGCGGCATGGAGCGAGCCCGGCGCGCCCGGGAGCGCAGCCCCGCGGCCCCCGAGCCCTGAGCGGGCGCGGCTCGTGCGCTGGCGGGAGCGGGCCGGGCGCGGCGGCGCGGCCCATGGAGCGGCCCCGGGCCGGGCCCCCGGCGGGCGGGCGGGCGGCGGCGGGCGGCGGGCGGCGGGCGCTGCGGCGGCGGCTGCGGTGAGGCCGGCGGCGGGGCCGGGCCGCGCGCCATGGAGGCCCCGGGCGCCGGCTTCGCGTGCCCGCTGCCCCCCGGGATCGCGTCCGTCACCTACGTGTTCGTCTACAGCCCGAGCGGGCCCGGCGGCCCCGGCGGCCCCGGCCCCGCGCCCGGCCCTGGCCCGGCGCCCCCTGCGCCCCCCGCGCCGCCGCCCCGCGGCCCGAAGCGGAAACTTTACAGCGCTGTCCCCGGCCGCAAGTTCATCGCCGTGAAGGCGCACAGCCCGCAGGGCGAGGGCGAGATCCCGCTGCACCGCGGCGAGGCCGTGAAGGGTGAGGGGCGCGGGGGGCGGGGTCGGGTGCACCGCGGTCTGGAGGGGCTGATGCCATTTTGGGGTCGCCCTGGGAACTTGAGCCACGGCGGTCACGATGGGATGCATCTGCCACGGGGACCCCTGTGTCGTCGTGAAGGGCTCCGTGTCCGGGAGGGTGTGTGTGCATGGGGTTCCTGTCCCTCCATCGTGATGGGTTCCCTGTGCCCCCACCGAGGCTCCTCTCGTCGTGGGGTGTTTCTGTGTCACGGGGGCTGGTGTCATCGGGGTTCTCTGTGTTCGAAGGGCCCTATCCCATCACAGACTCCCTGTGGTTAGGGGGTTCCTGGGTCACTTCTGGGACTTCTTCCCTGGAAACCCTTGTGCCCGTGGGAGCCTGTGCCATTGTGGGTGATGTCTGTGGCAGTGATGTGGGTGTCTGTGTACTAGGAGGGCTTCTGGCACGGGGCTGCCTCTGTTCTGGGGAACCCTGTGCCTTCTCTCAGCCGGGGGTTCTCTGCCATCACCGGGGCCCTATCTCCGTGGGTGCCCTGTGCCAGGGGGACCTGGGGAGGACACGGTCCTGAGGGCCGGCCTGCCTGGTCCATCGGTGGCCCAATCCCCTGGCAGAGCAGTGACCCTGCACTCTGGTCAGTGACCCTGGGGTGGGTGACAGCAAGGACGGACGGGAGGAGAGGGCTCACCTGGGCGAGCAGGATGGTGGCCCCCGCCTCTGCCTCCTGTCCCCCCACGAGCGTGTCCATCTGTGTGTCTCTCTGTCCCCCACATGCCCATCCTGTGCTGTGCCCATCTGTTCGTTTCTCTTCCGTGTGGATCCCGAAATCTTTCCAGGGAAAACGCCAGGAGGATGAAGGAAGGGGAGGGAGGAAGGGTGATGGGTGGGTGGGGAGAACCTGAGCCTGAGGTGGAGGTGGGGGCAGTGGGGGAGGCCTGGGTCCCTGCGGCCCTGCTCTGCCTGACAGCTTTTCTGGCCTCTGTCCCCCCAGTGCTCAGCATTGGGGAGGGCGGTTTCTGGGAGGGGACCGTGAAAGGCCGCACGGGCTGGTTCCCGGCCGACTGCGTGGAGGAGGTGCAGATGAGACAGTATGATACACGGCATGGTGAGTGACCCCCACATCCCCTGGGCTCCCTAGCTCCCCTCTGGCCTTGCTTGGAGCTGAATACATGTGCACATTCAGAGAAAAGACGAGGGTAAACTCAAACACATATTCAACGTGGACGCAAACTTGTGTGCACAGCAGACACACGGTACACACACACCCTGCACGTACCTGCGGACACCACACAGTAGTGGAAGCATGTGTGCTGTGCCCACAGGACACACATGTATGAACATGCATCTGTTAGATCCCACATGTGCCCCCCAGTGACCATACAACTGCTCCCCCATGACCCTAAGAGAAATACTGGGTGCTTGGAGTACGTGGTTCCTGCATGGCTGGCAGACAAGTAATGAGGTCAGTGTGAGAAGAGAGACGTCTTTCCAAAGTGGACAGATTGTCCAGGTGGGCAGTGTAGGGAGGCCTGGATCTGCCAAGGGGAAATGAGGCCAGTTGGGCCCAGAGGGGCTGAGGTGGGTGCCCTGCAGCCAGGCAGGCTGAGGGCAGCAGGTGGGACGGCCTTGGCCTCCAGGAAGGACCCCTCTGGGTGCTGTGATCTGAGGCCCTTGGAGGCCCCAGGCCAGGGCAGCTGCATAGCTGGGGAATAAATAGCCTTGCAATGAGCACTCAAGTCCAAGGAGTCTCCCAGACCCACGAGCGTTATTTCTGGCTTAGACCTCTCCTGAGTAGTGGCCAGTGGTGGTCACCAGTGGTATCTCTGGACCAAGGGCTCAGGGCCCCTTTATCTGCACACGGCTTGGCCCTGGGTGGCTGTGCCCTCTTAATCTGGGTTGAGAGTTTCCCAAGGGACGCCTACCCCGAGGTGGCGCAGACTCCTGTCCCGTGTGGAACGTGGCCTCTGACCTGCTCCTGAGCAGGTGCCTTCTCCTGTTTGCTTGGCTCTTCCCTGCTTGCCCCCCTGGCTCTCCAGGTGGCTGGGTGTGTGGCAGGGATGCGACCCCGATTGTGTGCCTGTGGAGGGTAGGTGGGGCGGCCTGTTCCGGTGAGGAAGGCTTTCAGAGTTTGGGGCCTTGGTGCAAACCTGACGGGGAGGGGAGAGGGTGGAGGGGCTCTCCAGATGTGTTGAGTTGGGAGTGGTCTGTGCTCCCTCATGGGGTGGGCAGCGTTGGTTCTGGTTTGAGAACTGTGTGGCTCCAGGGCAGTTGGACTTGAGGCTGAGGCTGGGGGAGTGGGAGGGAGGTCTGGACTGGAGCTGGAGTTGGAGAATAGCATATGTTTATTAGGTGTTTGACGTGGGTTGGATCTTGTCTTGGGAGCCAGGATCACAGAGGCTGGCTCTCTGCCTGGAGAAGAGCAGGCAGCGCAGTGGTTTCACGTTTGTGTGCGGCCTTAACGCAGTGTTAGCACAAGATGCTCCCAGGGTTGCCTGAGGAGTCAGGGCTTCGAAGCAGAGGCGTTTGAGCTGAGCCTTGAAGGATGACCAGGAGTCCTCTGGATGGTCAGCTGATGGTGGCGGGAGCAGAGCCTGTCTGCGCGTGCTGCCACCTGGCGTGTTCTGAGCAGCGTCCTGGTGCCAGCTGTGGTTTCAAGCACTTCCCATAGAGAAACCGACTCGCTTGCCCCAGCAGGTCCCAGAGGGAGGACAGCGGATGTTGGTCCATTTCTAGGAGGGCCAGTCCCACGGCCTGAGGAGCAGCCTCGTTTGTGACACAGGCAGTAGCTGCAGGGTCTGTGCTGTGGCCAGTGCAGTTCACGGGCTCTGGGTGGGTGACACCTGAGTGTGCAGGGAGGGGCGGTGGGGCTGGAGTGGAGGTGTGAGGCCCGTTAGGTGGCTGTGGCTCCAGGGGGAACGCAGTGGACTAGAGTTTGTGGCAGGGTGGCAGGAGGAGACGGAGTGCTGTCTTGAGTGTGCAGGCCACTCAGGGTTAGTGTGAGGGCCAGGCAGGTGGTTGGAGGCGGCTGAGGGGCGGGTGGGCTGAAGTCTTGGGAAGGGAGAGAGCACACAGAATCCTGCTGCAGGAGCTGTCGGCCTCTGGGCAAGTGCAGGGCTCCTAGATGGGGTGGCTCTGGGGTTTGTCACCGAAAGCATGTCAGAAGGTACCTGGGTAGACAGGAGCATTTCCTGGGTGGGCAGAGGGAGAGAGGCCTACGGAGTCTGCCTGCTGGGAGGGACGGAGTAAGTCTGTCCTCGGTGCAGGCCGGCCTGCCAGCGCTCTGGGCAGAGTCTGATCTGGGACCCAGGGGCTGGGTTGTGCCAGAGGCCAGAGGCAGCCCAGGAATGGGAACCTGCTTCCAACAGGCCCAGATCCAAAGAAAGATCTGTTTCTGAGACTGGAGTAGGAACAGAGAGAGACTTAGAGGCCAAGGAGGGGACACTGTGCCAACACATGGGGGCCAGGCTGATGCCCGGGATTAGCAGAAAAGGGTGCCTCCTACGGCCCCTGAGCTGTGAGGGGGAGATGATGAGGCGAAGCCCTGTCTGTTCGGAGGCTGGTTTGTAGGACACCTGGAAGGCTGTGGCTCTGGCAGCTGTCCTCCCCTCCCTCCCTTCCTCTGTCCCTCCCTTCCTCTCTCCCTCCTTCTCTCCCTCCCTTTCCAGTACTTGGGAGGGGCGGTGGGGGTCATGCTGTGTGTTTTCACTTCAGCTGGCTTCATGTGCCTGATTAATGAAACTGGAAAATGGATTTGTGTTATATAATAAATACATTTTGGTTGACAACATCTGAAAATGGGAGGCTAGTGAACTATGGAGTTGGGGTCCTTTTGCAGGCAGGCACGGGGGACACGTCTACAGTTGGGTGAATGTGAGAAGGGTGTGGTGGAGGCAAGGAGGAGTCTGGTGCTGACCTGAGCAGTGATGAGGCCTGGCCTGCTCTGGCCTTGGGACGCAGGATGGTGAGTGCAGGGGTGTCCAAGCGGGTGTCCGTCATGATGGGCAGTGTGTGCAGAGAGGGGAGAAAAGAACAAATCAGTGCTTGGGAGGGTGCCAGGGTGATAAACCTAGGGGCCCCGCAGGGTGGATTTCCCTTCTCTATAGGGAGAGCCTGGAAGGGGACCGTCAGCATTCTGAGCATCACACAAGGTAGTGGCAGATCCTGCCACCCAGACCAGTACTTGTCCTGACATGTGCATTAAGAGGGACTCTTTGTTCTTTCCATCCAGCCTCTGCTTCCTCTACTCTTACATCCTTTATCCTTTGACTCACCCACTCGTCCTGCCATCATCTACTCATCTGTCAACCCACCCAGACCACCCAGTGCACCCAACCCTACTTCCTTTCATTCATCCACCCATTTTTCCATCCATCCATCCATCCATCCATCCATCCATCTACCCACCTATCCATCCACCCCTCTGTCTGTCCGTTCATCCATTCATCAATCCATCCATCCATCCACTCACCTGCCCACCTCTCCTTCCATCCATCCACCTGTCCATCTGTCCAGCCATCCATCTTTACTTCTATCTATTCCTCCTTCCGTCCATCTGTCCGTCCTACCATCAGTTCATCCATGCACCCCTCCATCCATTCATCCACCCATCCATCTGTCCATCAATCCATCTATTCACCCACCGGTCTATCCACCTATCCTCCCACCCATCCGTTTATCTATCTGTCTGTCCATTTATCCATTGGTCCATCCCTTCATCCATCTGCCCATCCATCCATCCATCAATCCATCTACCCATCCATCCCTTCTTCCATCCATCTCTCCATTTGTTCATCCATTTATCCATCCATCTATCCATCTGTCTATTCGTCAATCCATTTGTCCATCCATCATTTGTCTGTCCCTTAATCTACCCACCCTCTCGTCCATCTGTCCATTTGTCTGTCTGTTCATCCATCCGTCCACCTATCCTTCCATCCATCCACCAATCTAGTTATCCCCTCTCCATCAAACCACTCAGTTCACCTTCCCATTTGTTTATGTATCTGTTACCCTTTGATCCCTTCATCCATCCCTCCTGCTCTCTATCCCTTCTTCCATCTATTTCTTGTTCCATCCCTCCTTCCCTCCATCCATCATATAGTCATTCGTCTAACAACCCACCCACCCAGTTGTCCACCCATCTATCCTTCTAGTTATCTAGGTGCTAGGATCACAGAAATAAATGTTAGCTCACAATTAGTGGAAGAGATAGGTTATCAAAAATCATAGGGCCCTAGCTGGTTTGTCTCAGTGGATAGAGCATCGGCCTGCAGACTGAAGGGTCCCGGGTTTGATTCCGCCCAAGGGCACATACCTGGGTTGTGGGCTCAATCCCCAGGGTGGGGCATGCAGGAGACAGCCGATCAATGATTCTCTCTCCTCATTGATGTTTCTATCTCTCTCTCCCTCTCCCTTCCTCTCTGAAATCAATAAAAATACATTTAAAAAAAATCAGATTCTCATTTGATCTCATTTCCTACCCTGAGTGCCCGCCCCCAGGAAATCCTTTACCCATGCAATCTATGGTGGCTACCTCATGGCCTGTGCCTTTGCTCAAGTGTCTCTTCCTGGGTAGGCCTTCATGTGACCACCCATCCATCCATCTTTACATCCATTATCCCTCCATCACCTAGAACCGTGAACTTTCTCTGTAACCCCGTCCTGCATCCTCTTAACACTTACCAGCATTTGACATGTTATGTATATACGTATTTCTTGTCTGCTCTCCCTCTCTTCGAAAGAATTGTAAACTCTATAGGGTAGGGGCTTAGTTCTGTTATCTGCTGTATTCTCAGAGGCCTAAAACAAAGAGTGCCTGGTGCACAGCAGGAGTTCAATAAATACTTGTTGAATGGATAAATTACTCTTGAGAAATACTAAAATGATAGAGAATGAGGGAGGAGTTGAGGGATGAAATGTGAGTGGCAGTGGAACCATCTGGGGGACACCTTGGAGGCAGAGGTGCTATGAGGTCTGGGGGACAGAGAATCTGGTTCATGGGCAGCTGGAGAAGTGCGCCTGGAGCAGGTAGGCGCTGGATGCGTATGCCCCATAGAACCTGCAGGGAGGCTCAGGGTGGGGCAGTGGCTGTGAGGGACGCCAAGATCAAGAGTACAGGTGGGAAAAAGCTGTGCGTTGTAGTGACATCGGGGAAGGGACCCAGTCCCACACCTGGACTGTGTGCACTCAGAGGCTGGACCTGGAGCAAGGGACCCCGCGAGGTTGAGCATCAGTAGGCCGTGTGAGGGGTTCAGTGAAGACACAGTGCTGCTTCCATGGCAGTGCATGTGGGCATGTAGCATGACATAGGTACATGACTGGACACAGAGACATACATATGCACAAGCACATGTGAGCACAGCACTTACACGCGACTGTGGGCCACACACATGTCCCTCACGCATGGACATCTTTGCTGGTAACTCCGGGCTCCGGTTCTCTGTGGCCTTGTCCGGTCTGCCGTGTGCACGGGGGAGAGATGACCCACAGCCCCTGCCCTGTTCTGAACCCTGACCCCAGAAGCCAGAATTTCCCATATGGTCCCCTCATCCCTCTGACCTCAGGACCTCTGGGCCCAGGACCCAGGATTTCCCCCACCCCCCCACTTCCTTGTGGCACAACCAGGCCAGGGGGTGTGGGCAGAGGCTGCTGACCACTGTGGTTGAGGGGCTGTTCAGGCCGCTTGGAGGATATGACCCTCCATCAGCAACTGAAACTCCCCTCAGAAACACGGGAGGACCGGACGAAGCGACTTTTCCGCCACTACACTGTGGGCTCCTATGACAGCCTCACCTCTCACAGGTACCGCAGGGCAGGTGGGCAGGTGGGCACGCGGGCACGCATGTGAGTGGGATGTCAAATGTAAAGGGAGGCTGAGAGCTGGGCAAGGAGGCCTGGGTGAAGAGGAAGGAGGAGGGAGCGGTGGTGCCCAGCCTTCTGTCTTCTGCCCTCCCAGGTCCGTCCAAGGGCAACCCTCCGAGGGTGGGTCCTGCCTGAGGGACCCTTGGGGCATGCATGGGGGTCAGCTTGGCCAGCGTGTTAGCAGGCTTCCCCTCACCCCTCCCTGCTTTCCTCCACCAGCGATTATGTCATTGATGACAAGGTGGCCATCCTGCAGAAACGGGACCACGAGGGCTTTGGGTTCGTGCTTCGGGGGGCCAAAGGTAAGGAAGGGCTGGGCGCTGGGTGTCAGGCTGGCAGGGGCTGCAAACTGTTTGGGGCTTTTGTTCCGCCCCTCTGCTCTCCTCCCTGCCCCTGCTCCTGTCCCCAGTGTCACCCCATCCCCTCTCCAGGCCCCACCCCTCCTTGTCCCTCTACTGTGACTATACTCTTGGTCTGGAATGTCTCAGTACAGGGCAGGGACTCCTCCTCCTTGTGGACGTTGACCCAGTGGGGCCTCTCGGTCGGGGTGAGAGGGGAGTTTCTCAGAGGGATGTACCTTGGATTCCCGAACTGGCTCTTGTCCTGGGTGGCGCCTGCGCACTGCCCAGCCCAGGGCGCTCTGCCTGGTTTTATCGTTCGGCATGTTGCGCCACTCTTGGGCTGTTACTGTGTGACGACCGCCTCCACCTGGACACACTAGTGAAGCCCCTCCCTAACGCCCCGCCCACCCTGCAGCAGAGACCCCCATCGAGGAGTTCACCCCCACACCGGCCTTCCCTGCACTTCAGTACCTCGAGTCTGTGGATGTGGAGGGCGTGGCCTGGAGGGCCGGGCTGCGCACGGGAGACTTCCTCATCGAGGTGAGGCTCATCCTTACCTGTGCGTCTAGGTGGGTGCTGACCTCTGAGCCCTGAGGACACACCTGGACCACCCCCACCCACCTGCCTGTCTGTCCCAGGTGAACGGGGTGAACGTCGTGAAGGTCGGACATAAGCAGGTGGTGGCTCTGATCCGCCAGGGCGGGAACCGTCTCGTCATGAAGGTTGTGTCGGTGACAAGGAAGCCGGAAGAAGACGGGGCTCGACGCAGAGGTGAGGTGTCCGGCTTCAGATCTGTGCCCAGACTATCCCCTCTGGCTCCTGACCTTAGACCTCTGATCCCAGGCCCATGTTTCTCTGCCCATCCCCTGACCCCAGACTGCTGACATCCGATGTCTGAACCCAAATGAAATGCCCCATTCGTGGCTTGGGTGCTTTCCCAGTTCTTGCTGTTGGACTGGCCCCCTGGCCCCCAGTCTGTGACCCCTGACCCAGGTTGCCCCTCCTCAGATCCCCGCCTCCTGCTTCCTGGCATCCCCCAACCCCTGGTGTGGAAGAGCCCTCCTTCCCTGCTCTGCCAGCAGCTGCCTGGAGGCCGGGGTTGCCATAGCAACTGTGAGGTTGACGCTGCCTTCCGCTCCGCTCATTGTCGGAGGGAAGGGGGAGGTGGCACCTGAGGGAAGAGGAAGAGCGTCTTCTCCCTGCGCGATGTCGCGGATCAGCCTGGGCCCAGGAGGCTTTGCTGGCCGGGCCCAGCCCGGGCCCTGGCTTAGCTGACCACACCAGAGTCCCCTGGGGCAGTGGCCTCCAGGGTCTGGGAGAGCCCTGGAGCAGCAAGAGTCCCACCTGCTGGGGACGCCTCCCAGCCCCCACCCCATGGCTCTGGTGCCCCTTGCTCAGCCTTCAGAGGCTAAAGGGTGGGCACTCAGGCTAGAGCTGGCCGCTGCCGTGACCCCTCCTGGGGCTCTTGACCACCTCCTGAGGCCCCTGGCCAGCCTGGGCCTCAGCACCCCCTGAGCTCCCAGCGCCATGAAGAAGTTTGCATCCAGCCGCAGCCTGAACAAGATCCTGGCGCAATGTGACACGTCCTCACGGGAGTACGAGGAGATCCAGGCGGTGGAGCGCAAGTGGCACCTGCACCTGGCCACGCCGCGCTGCCTGCTGCTGGACAGGAGGTCCAAGGCCTCCCTCTTCTTTGCAGCCCCGCCGCCCCCCAAGAGGGCCCCCAGCACCACATTGACCCTGCGTTCCAAGTCCATGACGGCTGAGCTTGAGGAACTTGGTGAGCAGTGGGGGCAGGAGGTTGGGGGCAGCCCAGGGTGGGTGGCCAGGTGGAGTGAGCTGGCGCCAAAGCCAGGCAGAGGGAGAGAGGGCAGGAAGGACAGACAGATGTGTGAAGAGGTCTAAGGTAAATGGGTGGGTGCTGGAATGGTGGGATGATGAGGGGGAGACATGTGGATGGGATGAGGGCCGAGGAGCTGGAGACAGGGCTGGAGATGGATATGGGGCCACCAGATGGTGGAGGGAGCAGGGCCTGGCCCACCAGTGTGTCTGCATGCGTGCACATGTGCTGCCTGTGGCTCTCCAGTCTGACTTTACTCCTTCGTTTCACCCACGTGAGAAAAGGGCAGGAGTCCGGGCCCTGGCTGTGTGACTTGTGCATCTGTTTTACCCTCTCAGCACCAGCTCACTCACTGGTTGAGCAGGGTAATTACAGTGAGCGGCTGACCTCACAGGGCTGTGTGCACCTCACTGCTTCAGTGACGGGCAGGCCCTCGTGGGCTGCAGGAGGCACATAAGAGTGTGTCAGGGCTTTGATGGGCATGTTGTGGGCACAATCCCAGAGTGATGTTGGTAACCTCATTGTGGGCCTGTCTCGAGATACGTGACTGTCAATAGCCTCGTCATAGGTGTGTCCAGATATACGTAGCCATGTCCTGGTATTCGTGACCATCAGCGTCCTCATCATGAGCGTGTCCTAGTCACATGACTGTTAATGTGCTCTGTCCTTCTACAGTCTATACCCAGTCCTAGTCCCAGACTTTACCCTGGCTTCAGCCAGGATCTATCCCAGTCCTGACCCTGATCCTGGTTCTAGAATGAGCTTCAACCATGGCTTAGGCTTGGTTCTTCCCTAGCCATAGAAAGAGCCCTACCTGTCTGCTAAAGTTATTCCTGACCTGAGTCATTGACTGAGCCCTGATCCCATCCTGGCCACGGGCTGAGCCACCCTGTGCAAGCTGGTACTCTTGACTGTAGTTTATCATGGAAGACAGCCACCAAGATCAACAGAATTGACAGGGTTTTCCTTCCCCATGAATATTATGAATAAAATAAAAACACATAGCTAACTTAAAACAAAAGAACAGGAATTCCCTAGGTCTCAAAAATGAAGAAAGAAATCAGAGCCAAAAAGAGAGGAAGCTGATGCTGCCATAGTCCATGATGACTTGGGACAGGATGTAGATTCCCAGGGCAAGGGGTTGAGGCTCTGATGCCCCCACAAAGCCAAGAGATCTGGTTTTGGACCCAAAGCTGGAACCACACCCAAGAACTGGAATTAGCATCAAAAGAACTGAAAATCATAGAAGAATATGAAAGAGACAAAATAATGTGTTTAAATACAGAGTTTAAGAGAAATGACAGAATTCATAGTGAAAGAACAAGACAGTGCCAAAAGGAAAAAAAAAAAGAAAGAAAAAGCAGATTTTAAAAGGATCCCTAAAAAACTGTATTGAAACAAAAATTATAGCCACTGGGACTTAAAAAAAAATCTCTGAGATGAACAGGATTCCTCAGTGTGGCAGGGTTGTTCACAGACCCAGCTGAAGAAGAAAACAGTGAATTAGAAGATAAGTCTGAAGAGATCACCTAAAATGCAGCACAGGAGACAAGGTGATAACAAACTATCAAAGGGCAGATGAGACACAGAAGAATAAAAACTTTGGGGAAGAGGCAACATTTGAAGAGTAAATGGTTGATAATTTTCAAAATTGAAAAAGGAGACGAGACTCCAGTTTAAAGAAGTGTAAGTCCCAAGCAAGGAAATATAAAATAAATCTACACGTGTAGACTTGTCATAGTAAAACTTCAGAACACCATAGACAAAAAGAAAAATTGTAACCACCAAAGAAGCTGGATGACCTAGGAAGGAAGGGAAGACTGACAGCTGATTTCTAATCAGCAATAGTAGCTTCTAGGAGACGATGGAATGATAACTTCAGAGTCTTGTGGGAAAATGCTTTTCCACCTAGAATTCTATATCCTGCTAAAACCCACTCATTCAAGAGTGCAGCAGGGAAGCTAGCAGACTTCTGGCCTCAGGGTCACAGGGGTTCAAGGTTAGTCATGGGGAGCTGATCTGCTACACTGATTGAGGGTCCAAACTGATCAATGAACCAATACCCCTAGGCAGCGAGGTCTGGCTAGATACCACCTTGAGGCTCTGGTGGGCGGGTCCCAGGAGCCTCCTTCCAGAGGCTGTTACCCAGCCATGCTCAGCCTCACGTTCAGAAGGGAGCCCCCAGTTCTGCATGAAGAGGTGCTTGGGCAACCCCAGATCTGTAATCCAGGGACCAGTGGCTGCTCTGTGTGAAGAAACCCTTGAACAGCAGATCCTCCCTCCTCTCTGTCCTGGTCCAGGGCTTTCCCTCTGCTGCTGTGTAACCCTCGTCTTCCAGGGGCTCACTCCTGCAGCCTCAGGTCGGCGTCATCTTCGTCCACTTTTTCGGAGCAGAGTTTCGGGAAGGATGAGGAAGGAACAGCTTAGCACAGAGCCTCTGTCCACACTGCTGGCTTTGGTTGAAGGTGGACCCAGGCTTTTTTTTCCCTCTGTTTGGAGGAGAATCCATTCTGCCCCCCAGAGGACAGCTGTCCTGGGAAGCCAGCCCAGGTACCGACCTCTAGAAATACCTGGTTTGAGGAAGCCAGGCCGGCATCAGGGTCTTCCCACGTACTACAGAGCTCAGCTTGCGGTCCAGTGTTGGTGCTTTCAAAAGGTAGAAATAAGGCCCGTTGGCTCACTGCCAGTATTAACATGTCAGTTCTGTGTCACACTGTTGAGAACTGATGGGACCATTTAGGGTCCCTGTAGTCTATCGAGAAGATCACCTAAATAGCTGGAAAGAAAGGAAGATGTGAGGTGACAAAAAAAGCAGGTGGCAAGGTTGGGGGCTCAGAGAGAGTGTGGGGGAGAAGCAAAGCCCTGAATGGCTGAGGGGCTGGCAGAAACAACGGAGAGGAAGGGGCTGGGCAGGGACCCTCCCCTGAGACAGGTGGCAGAAGGAAGGGCAGGACACCCCAGTGCTCTTAGGCAAGTGTGCATCGGGGTTCCCACATGCTCATCTCCTCAATAAGAACCAAGGACGTGCTGGGGCTGCAGAGGCCAGTGGAGACCCAGACTTGGGAGTGCCCGGTGGGTCTGAGTCCCCTCCTGCTCACCCACTTTCTCATGGTAAATCTTGAGCTTCTGGGTCTTTTTTCCTCTGTGATGAGAACGTTGGGGCAGGTGCCACGTCAGTGTGGGGTCTCTGACTGGCCTGCCCTTTGTTGGAAACACACTGTGCAGAATGCCCCAGGGCAACCAGTGATGCCATCAGTGACTCCAAACTTGGTTTTTATGGGATTTGCCCTTTCTCTAAAAAAATTTGACTTGACTTGTCTGTGGACGTCTCCACATGTGTGTGCATGTCTGTGTGTGCATGTCTGTGTGTGCATGAGCATGAATGTGTGCACATGTGTGAGTGGATGTGTGGGGACGTACAAAAGCATGTGCACACCGTGTGTGAGTGGATGTACACAAGCATGTATGTAAACATGTGTGAGCGGGCATACACAAGTGAGTGTATAAGTATGTGTGGATGTGCATGAGCATGTGTGTAATCGTGTGTGAGTAGACATGTATAAACATGTGCATGAACACCATGTGGGGACTTGTGTGTGAGTTGACATGCACAAATGTGTGGACATATGTGTACGCAAACATACGTGGGCAGCGTGTGTGCACATGTGTGAGTCAGTGTATGTGGATGTGCACAAGTGTGTGTGTGTCGTGTGTGTAGGCACACACAAGTGTGCATGAGTGTGAGTGGAACTGCATGGGCCTCATGTGTACATGTGTGAGTGGACCGTAAATGTGTGTGTGCACGTGTGTGTGTGTGCATGCACACAAAAGCATATGTCTCTGCTTGTGATTGTTTCTGCCTCGAGTTTCAAGCTGTGTACTAATTTGGCATTGGGCAGATTTGCCCCTCTGGTCTGGTAGAGAGTGTAGGTTGGGGGTTGTGGGGATCTGGGAGGTCCTGGTTGTTAGAAGGGGTGGGAGAAGAGAGGTGGGGCAAAGGGAGTGGGGAATGGGGCCCGGGTGCCTAGGATGAAGCCTGCCTCTTACCCCCTTTGCTCTGTTTCTTGATTCCAAGCCTCCATTCGGAGAAGGAAAGGGGGTGAGTCATCTGCTGTGTCCCCAGGGCTACAGCTTCGCCTGATCCCTGTCCAGGGAAGTGCTGGTGTATGAGGAGGTTCCAGTTCACTCAGGGTGGTCCGGAGGCCTGGGCTGTACCCTCCTGATGGCCTTTTCTCTGGGATCTGGTGGGGGCACAGTAGAAGGACCTGGCTAGGGTCACCTGGGGATGTGATAGGCTTGGTCAGGGGCCTTGTGGCTCAGGTGAGCTAGGGTGGCCTGGTGAGGCAGAGCTGGGAACCCCCAGAGTGGAGGCCTGGAGCCAGGGAGGGCGGGTTTAGGACCCAGCTGTGGCACTTCGGGGGTGGGAGTGTCTGGTGTTTGACTTGGCCCAGGTTGCTTCTTCTTGTCTGCTCTGGGGGCTCCCTTGTGCCTGGTGTGTGGGTGCTGTTTCCGTGCTGATCTGTTTTGGGGTCAAGCCCAGTGCTGACAGTCCCTCAGAGCATGAGTCTGGGCCCACAGCACTGGGGAGACAGCCTGGAGTTCCTACTCCAGCATCGCCCACCTGTTGGCTTCCCCACCCCTTGCTGCTACCTTCAGACCTCATCTGCCACGTCCTCTGAGGCTCCTCCCTGTACGTCCGGCCTGGTTTCGAGGGACACAGCATCCATGTGGGGACAGAGTCTGGGCCTGGGCACTGAGGGCCAGTATCTGTCAGATCTCAGGGCCTGGCTTCCGCCAGCTTCTCCCACCTCTCAGAGAACAGGAGTCCAGGCCACACAGAAGCCAGAGGTGGCTCTGTGGCCCCTCATTGTCCATGTACCCAGTGCTCACTGGTCCTCACTCTGGGACCCATGGGCCTTTCCTGTGCCAGCACACACCTGCCCGCCTGCAGTCCACACTCTCCTGCACAACCTGCAGCCTGGCCCTCTGAGCTCTCACCGCCCCTTCCCCAGTCCCAATGATGTGCTTTCCTGGGCATCTTTTCAGGCGTTAAAACAGGTGATGGAGTCTCCTCTGTGGACACTTTTGTGCACACCTTGAGGCCGACATGCGAACTATTTCTGGAGCACATCGGTTCTGTGCTCGGCTCATTAGCGGGCCTCCCAGGGAGCTGTGCTGTGGCCTGCGTACTGCCTCCAGTTGTAGGGGCAGTGATGGTGATTCATCGCCCCCACAGGCCCGGCTTGTTCAAACAGCCGCATCCGCCTGGGCCCCACGACAGCTGTGTGTGTGAGTCTGGTGGTGTGTGTGTGGTGGGGGGAGCGGGGGGCGGGGCACGCCAGGGACCCAGACCCGCTTCCTAATGGGCTTCATTCCCTTATCTAAACATCTGAAATGCTGTAAGAATACACATACTAATTTTGGGGGGGATTGGGTGTCAATCTCACTAGTTTATAGTATGAAGAATTTTTATTCTTACCAATTTGAAAATAACTCTCATCTGGCCTAGTCCCGTGGCCCACAGCCAGCAGTTGTGCTTGGCTACCTTACTGAGCATGTGGCGTTGGGTCTCGGACTGAGTTCCGGACCTGGACAAGAGGCCTCTAAATTCACAGCTCAGGTGAGCACGTGTCCTGCGATTCCCACGGAAGTGTTTCTCTCCATACCTGTCTTTTTGTCTGTGGTTTCTGGGCAGCCTGGCAGCTAAGTCTGACCTTTCACTTCCTGGGTCTGTGATCTGGGCAGTTTATCTCTCAGAGCTTCAGTTTCTTCTTGGGTAGAATGAGGGCAGTAACAGGGTCTTCTTCGTGTGGTTGTTGTGGGATGACAGGTGAGGCACTTCCCACTCTGGAAGTCGCCCGGAACCTAAATGGTCTCAGCTCCACAGGGAAGGCATTCACCTCATTACAAAACAAACAAGGGGCCTCTAACGGGCCTCCCTGGTCTGCACCTGGGCCCAGGTGAGTTGAAACTCTGGTGGAGCTCTGGTGTCAGGGCCGGGCTGGGTGCCCTGGGCTGCAGGGCAGCTGTGGAGCTGATTGTTGCAAACCTGTGCTCGGTGCTTGGTGCCTGCTCAGAGCTGGCACAGTGGTGGCACCTCTAGATATGTCCTGGTTCTCACGACACTGAGCCAGGTGCCGCTTGTGTGCTGTTTCGTCAGAGGAGGAAACTGAGTCATAAAGAGGTTAAGCCAGGAAAGTGAGTGCACAGAGTGGGTCTGGTCTGGGCTGGGTACTGGACATCTCAGGAGCTTATCTGCTTTGCACGGTGATTGTGGGCGGGTGCAGAGGTGGGACAGCAGGTGCTGGTAGGAGGTGTCGAGGCTGACCCCAGACGTTCTCCCACGTGGGGCGCTTGGTGACCTGATGCATGGGCCTCTAAGGTTGGCACAGTCCCTTGGTTGGGAGGGTGGGATCTCGAACCTGAGTGAAGGATGGAGTGGGCAGGGCTCCTGAACGAGAGGGTCCCCTGGCAGCAGGTGGGCACCCGACTGCACTCCGAGGCTGGCCCCAACTGGACCCATCCGCCCTCCTGCTGGACCTGATAGCTCTCAGACACACCCAGTTGTTTAACAAAACTTCCAAGTCATGTTCATAAAAAAACACCACTTTGAAAAGCATCAACCAGCTTTAATAAAAACAAACAGAGCTTTTCTTTTACAACGGATTTGAGAAGAACAGTGCCTGGGGGCTCCTGGTGCCTTTCCCCCAGGCCTTGTTCAGCCCTGTGCGTCCCCCTTGTCCCTCCCAACTGTGCCCCACACCCTCTTCTTGGCACCTCCCACCTGGATGAAGGTTCTTTGGCTTCCTGAGCAGCCTGGGGCACTCAGCTGTTTTCTTTCATTCTTGATTGATTCGCATCTTTCGTGGGCACCCGCTGGACCTGGGGTCTGTCCTGTGCACTGGGGCCCAAACAGCGATGCCTTGTGCTGAGGAGAGAAGTGAAAGTCAAAGGACATGGAATCTTGGGGAGACCGGGGCCCTCAGCAGTGTGCCCGGGTCCTCCCCCTAAGGGTCAGTCGGCCTTTTCCTGGAGTGGGGTCTCCAGGGTCCCCTGGAGCCGCGCCAAGGGTGGAGAGGAGGCTGGTGCAGAACCAGATTCTGGTGTGTGAGGGCCACCATCCCAGGTCTGGAAGCAGCCCTGGGGAGTGGGAGGTCTGAGGTGGGCCCCGCATGGGGGGGACCGGCCTTGTGGGGAGGACAGAACAGTGAGGCTGCTCAAGGTCATGGTGGCTGAGAAGACACCTTCTTGGTGTGCAGAGAAACTAGATGAGATCCTGGCGGCCGCCACGGAGCCCGCACTGAGGCCTGACATCGCGGATGCTGACTCGAGGGCGGCCACCGTCAAACAGCGGCCCACCAGCCGGAGGATCACCCCGGCCGAGATCAGTGTAAGCTGCTGGGGGGTGGGGGTGGGGGTGGGCTGAGGGCCGGGTGGAGCATGGGTGTTTGCGCATTTTCTGGGGTGGGGGCCCATTCGGACCCCGTGCTTTAGGGTGGTTGTGAAGGCCCCCCAGACCCCGGAGACACTTGGGGCCACCTCAGCCCCAGAACGGCCACAGCTGACCACGTGCTGAATGGCTTTCAGTGCCTTAGGCAGATTCTGTGCCAGCCCTGTTCATGCCACAAATAGTGTGTCTTTATCCCCTGGCCCACTTCTCCTACTGGGCACCTCCTGGGCTGCTCCCCTAGCCTCACCTGGGCCACACCCAGGGCCGCTGTCTGCTCTGGCCACCTTGGCATCAACCCACCCAACACTCTGCCCAGGCCCCTGCTGCCTGGCCCTGCTATGGAGGCAGGCGCCTGGGCACCAGCACGTTGGACATAGTGCATGGGTGAGATGAGGCTTAGGAAGAGCGTGGGTGGAACCTCCATGTACCCTCCCGACTCCCACAGTCACTGTTTGAGCGCCAGGGCCTCCCAGGCCCAGAGAAGCTGCCAGGCTCCCTGCGGAAGGGGATTCCACGGACCAAGTCTGTAGGTACGGCCGGGCTGGGGTCTGCACGGGGTGGGGGGAATGGGACCCTCTCTCTCCACCTTCAGCTGGGTTTTCAGTTCCCCTCTGAGTCCTGCCTCTCCCTGGCCCTAGCCCAGAGATCTCATATGTGGACATATGTTGGGGGTGGGGGTGGGGGTGGGGATCAGTCCTTTGGCAAACTCAGAGATACTTCGCTAAAACAGACCCTTGAGACTCCCCCCACACCCATCTACGGCTTCCTGTCCAGTGGGTACCCTCCATCCATGGCTCCCACCCATCCCTGGGCCTTGTCTTCTATGCTGGATGCCTGAGTACATGTCATATTTCTGGTCCTAAAACTACCCTCCCCTTGAACCTGCCCCCACCCCATACCCCAGGTATTCCTCAATACCTCTCCTTTCCTTCACAGTCCATTTCTCCAAAGTCACCTGTACTTTCTGTCTCCTGTCCCCCGCCTGCAGCCTGGGGAAGGCTAGCTCTGTACCTAAAATTGAAGTTGCTCCCACCATAGTCACCAGTGTTTTCCAGGGCGTTCCTCCCGGTGCCCGTGACCAGCCCTCTCTTTTGGACTTCAATTCGCAGTTGATTTTCCTGCTTCCTTATCCATGTAACTCTTCTCCCAGTTTTAGGACACTTCTCAGCCGCACATGTTCAGGCTTCTCCCAGCCCCACATACCAACGTGGGTCCTTCTGTCCTCCCCAAGGAGGACACCACACCACACCAACACGGAACTTTCTCAAGGCCGTGTCCTTGGTCTCTCTGCCTCTGCACCTGTCTCCACGGGACATCACACTCCAGCTGATGTCATGCCCCACACTTGGCCATGTCCTCTTTTGACCCTGGGCCTGGTCATCTAATAAGCCCCACCTGCTGCTCATCCTTCTAGGCATCCAGTGCCCTCTCCTGCTCACCTGTCCATCCATCTACCCCCAGACCTGTCCACTTACCCATCTATCTGTCCATGTACACCTCACCGCACCCATCATGTGTTAACCAGTAAATGCCCCTTCTACACTCACGCCAACACTGCGTATGCTCACTGCCACACGTAGTCTTTAGAGCAGGGGTCCTCAAACTTTTTAAACGGGGCCAGTTCACTGTCCCTCAGACCGTTGGAGGGCCGGACTATAGTTTAAAAAAAAAACTATGAACAAATTCCTATGCACACTGCACATATCTTATTTTGAAGTAAAAAAACAAAACGGGTACAAATACAATATTTGTATTTGCGTGTGGCCCGCGGGCCGTAGTTTGAGGACCCCTTCCTTAGAGGAACCCTGAGGAGGTAACACTATAGTTAGTACCTGTGTTTCCGACGACGAAACTGAGGCAAAGAGGCCAAGTGACTTGCCCAAGGTCACACAGCTGCCTCACCTGTCTTCTGTTCACCCATCTGGCCAACCAGTTGCCCAAACCCCAATCCCTCATTCACCCGAGGACCTCTGATACTCGATGCCCACTCTAGACTGACCCTGGGCCAGGTGTGGGGGCTCAGTTGGGGGAGGTGACACATGTGCAGACAACTCAGTTTGGCAGTTGTGGTGAGTGTGAAGGAGCACGTCCAGTTAGAGACAACTAGGGGTACCAGCCACACCTGGGTGTCGGCAAGCTGGAGGGGCGTGCCTGAGTTTGACATGCAGGATGAGTGGGGGTTTCTGGGAGATCATGTGGTGAGTTACTGATAAAGGCCATCATCATAGGTTGCATGGTCCTTCAGGGACTGCTGTGGGTCCTTTCTGTAGGGGGAGGAGGAGGAAGAGGGTTGGTGAGACTGCAGCCACTTTGGAGCTCAGAGGTACCTCCCTCCTCCCACTGGCCTAAGCCCTGGGAGTCCTCCATGGTTTCCTCCTTATTCTCTGCTTCCCCTGACAAGTTAGGGGTACACTGCCTCCTCAAATGCCTTGTGCCTGACTCCTCACCAGCTTTGTAGCCCTGCCTGGCCGGGCCTCAGTGTCTTGCTCTTGGACCACAGCTTTGGTGTCCTTCAGACCTCCCTCCCCAGCTCCACCCACAGGTCAGATGGGGACCTCTGCAGAGCAGATATCACCCCTCATCCCTGCAGTTGACCCTCTGTGGGCTCCCAATTGCCTTGGGGTGTTGGGGACCAGCCCCAGCCCTCTCCTGCTTCATCTGGGGCCATCTGCCTCCGCCTCCCTCTGACCTGGGCCTGCCGGATGCATTGTTCTCCACCTGACCTCACTCTGCCAGAGGCTGTCCCTCAGCTACACCCAGTCCCAGGACAGACAGGTGCACATCCACGTGCCTGCCCATTGGGACATGAGCCCAGATGGGGATGGCAGCTCTTTCCCACTCACCCTCTCAGACCTTTCAGTGCTTGGGCCATGAATGAGCTGAGAGGGGCTCATCGTTTTGTTTTGTTTATCCTCATCCCAGGATTTTTTCCATTGATTTTCAGAGAGAGTGGGAGGAAGTGGAGGAGGAGGAAGGGGGGAGGGGGGAGCGGGGAGGAGGGATGTGAGAGAGACACATCGATTGGTTGCTCCAACCCGCAACCCAGACACATGCCCTTGGTTGGGAATCGAACCCGAGAACTTTCGGTGCATGGGCCAGTGCTCTAACCACTGAGAACAACAGCCAGGGCAAAAGGTGCTCATCTTTGACCCCTCTTCTTGGCCTGCCAAACAAGTTACCAGACTCCTGGAGAGCCCGCCCCTTGCCCTGGCTGTGGGGCCTTGGCACATGGTTCAGTCCTTGAAACCTCAGGGTCCTGATGTGGAAATGTGGGGACCATCTAGTGCCTGCCTACCTCCAGGGCCGCTCTGAGGCTCCCCCAGGGGCTGCATTGAGCCGAACACTGGGCCACTGCTTGGTGGTGTTGGTCTAGCATTTGGGGGCCAGCACTCAAGTGCTGGGGTAATGCTCTCTGCCCACCCAAGATGGCATCAGAACAGACTCCCCATTTCATCCCAAGGCAAGGGACTTGAAGTTAGAACTTGGCACATCACACCCCCTGTAGCTTCTAGGGGCACCGCTTTCCCTGTGTACCTGTCTCACGCACGTGGGTGGTGGGTGTTTATATACTGTGTTCCTGTGTCCAGCAAGGGGATGGAAGGCAGACCTGATATGATGATGATGACGACCTGGGTCTCATCTGGGTCCCTTCTAGGTGCTTAGCCTTGTGCTGTAAGCTCTAAATGGTTCCACCTCACACAGGCCCACAGTGGGGGAGGGAGCAGGGAGGGCAGTGCCCCTGAGATGAGGAAACTGAAGTGCTGATAGGTTAAGGGACGTCAGACAGTAAGGCCTCTTTACTCAAAAGTCCACCCGTGCTGAGCTGGGGATATGAGAGCTGTTAAGCAGGCCAAGAAGCAAATGGGCGTAGGCAGCCTGGCACAAGCACTGGCTGGCTAACGGGGGAGGCGGTTGGGGACAGGCAAGAGGCATCTTGTTGAGTTCGTAAAAATATCACCCAGTCCAGAGCGAGGCCAGGTGCACATCCCCAGAAGGCACTCCACAAGAGACGTGTGTGTCGACATGGAGAGCCATTAATGCACTCTCCTTGGGTTGGGCCACGGACACCTGCAGCCTATGTGCACACACCTGCAGCACAGGTGTCCACATGGTGTCTACAAGGAGGCCCTGCCGGTCTGCAGGTGGGCAGCAGGGAGATGCGGGCTCTGAGCACTCCCACCTGCCCTTGCTCAGACCCTAACTATGTCCGAGGCAGGCAGAGTGGGGTTTATTTTAATGTGTGTTGCCCAGGAGAGAACTGAAGCTCAGAAGGGCTCGGGTCTTGGCCTGGGGTTGCACAGCCAGCAGGGAGTAAAACCGAAATGTGGGGTGGTCAGCCTGCAGTTCCATTTCCATCCACCCTCCTTCCCTACCAGTGAGTGGCAGCCTCTCAGTCCACTCTGTCTACCTGGCCCTGTACTGGACATGCACCACACACCTCCTTACCTGGGCATCAGCTGTCTCCCTGCCAGAGGCGTGGCTTCCCTGGCTACAGCCCTTCCGTCCCTGTGTCTGCAATGGATCCTTCCTGCTCAGAAAGTACCCTTTTCTCTGCCTCTGGCTGCCCCCAGCCCCTCCCCCCCAAACCTGCTGGTTGCAGGCTGTGATCGGTTCTGAGCTGTGATCAGACTCGGGAAGCCCTGCACCCCACCCCCATGACTAGAGGGCTGCTCCTACCCTCCGGGGGTGTCTCATTTGAGCCCCTTTATGTCCCAGGTTTGGGGCAGGTCTTGGCCCCAAGTTGTGTGGTCAGAGTTTGGGTACTTTCTCCGGGCCCCCCTCTACCCTATATCTGAACTGACTCCTCTCCCCAGTCTTCACAAGAACACTGCCCCCCTGAAACTGGCAATGGTATTGGGGTGCAGATCCCTGGCTGCCCTGGGGTGAAACAGACGTGGCGGATTCTGCCGATGGCAGGTGCTGGGGTCCAAGGGGCCTTCCCGAAGTCGCTGGCTCCCAGCGCCTGGCCAGTCTCACGGGGCCCTCTGTCTGCAGGGGAGGATGAGAAGCTGGCGTCCCTGCTGGAGGGGCGCTTCCCGCGGAGCACGTCGATGCAAGACTCTGGGCGCGAGGGTCGTGGCATCCCGCCCCCGCCGCAGACCGCGCCGCCGCCCCCGCCCGCGCCCTATTATTTCGACTCAGGGGCGCCCCCCGCCTTCTCGCCGCCGCCCCCGCCGGGCCGGGCGTACGACACGGTGCGCTCCAGCTTCAAACCTGGTCTGGAGGCGCGTCTGGGTGCGGGGGCCGCCGGCCTGTACGAAGCTGGCGCGGCCCTGGGCCCGCTGCCCTACCCGGAGCGGCAGAAGCGCGCGCGCTCCATGATCATCCTGCAGGATTCGGCCCCCGAGGCGGGCGACTCCCGGCCCCCGCCCGCAGCCACCCCACCGGAGCGCCCCAAGCGCCGGCCCCGGCCGCCGGACCCCGACAGCCCGTACGCCAACCTGGGCGCCTTCAGCGCCAGCCTCTTCACGCCGTCCAAGCCCCAGCGCCGCAAGAGCCCGCTGGTGAAGCAGCTGCAGGTGGAGGAGGCCCAGGAGCGCGCGGGCCTGGCCGTGGGCAGCCCGGGCCCGGGGGGCGGCAGCTTCGCCCGCGACCCCTCCCCGACGCACCGCGGGCCTCGGCCCGGCGGCCTCGACTACAGCCCTGGGGACGGCGGGCTGGCGTTCGGGGGCCCGGCCAAGGACCGGCGGCTGGAGGAGCGGCGCCGCTCCACCGTGTTCCTGTCGGTGGGCGCCATCGAGGGCAGCCCCCCCAGCGCTGACCTGCCGTCCCTGCAGCCCTCCCGCTCCATCGACGAGCGGCTCCTGGGGGCCGGGGCCGCCACCGGCCGTGACCTGCTGCTGCCCTCGCCGGTCTCTGCTTTGAAGCCGTTGGTCAGCGGCCCGAGCCTTGGGCCTTCCGGCTCCACCTTCATCCACCCGCTCACCGGCAAACCCTTGGACCCCAGCTCGCCCCTGGCCCTGGCGCTGGCTGCCCGGGAGCGGGCGCTGGCCTCCCAGACGCCCTCCCGGTCCCCCACTCCTGTGCACAGCCCTGACGCCGATCGGCCTGGGCCCCTGTTTGTGGATGTTCAAGCCCGCGACTCCGAGCGAGGAGCCCTGGCTTCCCCGGCCTTCTCTCCGAGGAGCCCCGCCTGGGTTCCGGTGCCTGCGCGCAGGGAGCCCGAGAAGGCGTCCAGGGAGGAGCGGAAGTCACCTGAGGACAAGAAATCCATGATTCTCAGCGTCCTGGACACGTCCCTGCAGCGGCCCGCCGGCCTCATTGTGGTCCACGCCACCAGCAACGGGCAGGAGCCCAGCAGGCTGGGGGCGGAAGAGGAGCGCGGGCGCGCAGGCACCCCGGAGCTGGCCCCTGCACCCACACAGTCAGCCGTGGTGGCAGAGCCCCTGCCCAGCCCACGGGCGCAGCCCCCTGGCAGCGCCCCAAAAGAACCTGGGCCGGGCCAGGGCAGCTCGGAGGAGGAGCCAGAGCTGGTCTTTACTGTGAACCTGCCTCCCGCACAGCTGTCCTCTAGCGACGAGGAGACCAGAGAGGAACTGGCTCGCATTGGGCTGGTGCCACCCCCCGAAGAGTTTGCCAACGGGCTCCTTCTGACCACCACACTGCCTGGCCCAGTTCCCTCACCCGCCACGGTGCCAGGCCCGGCCTCAGGGAAGGCGAGTAGTGAGCTGCCCCCCGCCCCTGAGTCTGCAGCTGACTCGGGAGTGGAGGAGGTGGACACGCGAAGTTCCAGCGACCCCCACCTGGAGACCACGAGCACCATCTCCACGGTGTCCAGCATGTCCACCCTGAGCTCCGAGAGCGGGGAGCTCACTGACACCCACACCTCCTTCGCTGATGGACACACTTTTCTACTCGAGAAGCCACCAGTGCCTCCCAAGCCCAAGCTCAAGTCCCCGCTGGGGAAGGGGCCGGTGACCTTCAGGGACCCTCTGCTGAAGCAGTCCTCGGACAGTGAGCTCATGGCCCAGCAGCACCATGCCGCCTCCGCCGGGCTGGCCTCTGCCGCTGGGCCTGCTCGCCCTCGCTACCTCTTCCAGAGAAGGTCCAAGCTGTGGGGGGACCCCATGGAGAGCCGGGGGCTCCCCGGGCCTGAAGATGACAAACCAACTGTGATCAGTGAGCTCAGCTCCCGCCTGCAGCAGCTGAACAAAGACACACGCTCCCTGGGGGAGGAGCCGGCTGGTGGCCTGGGCGGCCTGCTGGACCCTTCTAAGAAGTCGCCCATCGCGGCAGCTCGGTGAGCAGGGCAGCTGGGGAGGGTCCTGTCCCATGTCCACGGGCCTCCCTGTCTGCCTCTTGTCCATCATGGTTCCATCTGTCCCACCCCTGCCTGTCCTCCTGTCTACCTCTCTGTCCTTCATCTGGCCTTGCTTCATCTGTCTGAGGCAAGCGGCGCTCTCAGGGGATCTGAAGTGTCGGGGCTGCTGCTCTCCCCACCCCTTTGGTGCTGAGAGTGGGAGCAGGGTAGCCGTCGGAGGTCCAGGCTGGGGGTGAGCCCCGCTCCACAGCTCTCCTGGAGGCTCCCGCCTGGGGGTCCTGCAGCTCTCCCTCACCCTGGACCAAAGCGGCTCTGCCGTTAAGTGGCATCTGTGGCCCCGTCCAGAGTCGCACCTCCCTGCCCTGTTTGGCTTCCCTCTGGCCCTGAGTCGTCCGTTCCCCCCCCCCCCCCCCCCCGTGGCCACGTGGCTGCCATGAGGCCGGGACGCCTTCATGTAGCTTGTGTCTTGCCTTGTGTCCTTTTCCTTGGGGCACCCACACCAACTTTTTGTTTTCTGTCCCAGAAACATTTCTGTCTCTCAGCACCACCTCGGAGTCTCTTAGACAGACTGTGGGGTTTTGAAGGTGCATGGAGAAGCCGCCCTTATATGGAAGCCACTCCATCTCCCTGCTCCCTTCATCTGGCCTCTTGCCTTCTCTGACCTTCCCCGTCCCTCTGTCTGTCTTAGTTTCCCACCTCCTGCTCAAGGTTTGCCCTGGTTGGGTTTTCCCCCCATGGAGACCCCTGTGGCTCTTTGGGTGCTGGTCTGAGGCAGAGCTGGTCACTGGTTGACCCTTCTTTGCCCCTAAGGCCCCCCCCCCCCCCACTTCTTGTTACCTTGACCAAATGTAGCCAGCCTTTTCCTGTCCACTTGGAAGGCAGAGTTCACAAAGCAGTGAGGGTTCAGGTGTCACTCACAAGGGCTTGTCTTATCTGTCTTCTTCCAATTCAGGATTCAAAGGATAAGTGGGGGTTTGGGAAGCTCTCAGTGCCGGGCAGAGATCCAAGAGTGTGGCCCCGCTCCTGTCACCCCAGGGGCTTGCTCTGGGACCCTCTTCCCTTTTGTCCTCTTCCATCTCCCAGTGGCATGTGAAAGCCCCCTTCCTGGCAGGGCAGTGTTGAAAGTGCCCTCAGAGCAGGCATTGTGAGCATGGCCGGTGTCCAGCTGGGATGAGGACCCGGAGGTGTGGGCTTCCCTGACCAGCCTCAACCACCCCCATCCTCTCTGCTCCTCCTCCCTCTGTGCCCCTTGGTCCCGATGAAAATCAAAGCCATTTAAAGTGGGTAGCACAGTGCGTGGAACAGTGCAGACCCTCAATAAACATTTGCTAAACAGATGAAAGAATGAAGCCCAATGCAGGTGCTGTCTTTTGTGCTTTGAGATCTAGGGAGGTGGCTCAGGACAAACCCCACAGGACAGATGCGTGGCTCAGATTTACTGGTTGTCGAGCCCAGATTTTGTCATTCTCTGTGCTGGCTCCCATGGGACGGCTGGGGCTGTCACAGGGCAGGGGGGAGGGATTGCTCAGCTGGCCTCTTCCTACTCGCCCTTCTCTGAACTCACCATCCCACAGGTCATCCTCAGCATTTCTCCCCTGTCAGCATCAGGGGCTCTTGTCCCCTGGCTCTGGGTTGTGCCAGAACCCTGTGCTCATTTCATTTCTCAGACATGGGGTGGGAAGGCACGTTCTTTGCATCTTGTCTGTTCTGCACCCACTGGAAAGTGAGCCTCCTTCACTCAGTAGTTGCTGCAGAATTCCATCTTCTGATTCGCTTCCCATGGTTCCCTGCTCTCCCCTGAGCCGATCACTGGGGCCAGGGAGACACGGCTGTCATCGGCCAGGCTTGTCCCGGAAGCCTGGGCATGGGGTCCGCCCAGCTAGTGAGCTGGTGCTGAGAGGGACAGAGGGAGGTTCTCCAGGGAAAGTCAGGTGCTGTTTCCAGAGGTACAGGTGCCAGGCAGCCTAAAACAACAGACATCCTTGTGACATGGCTTTCACCAACTTCGGTAACTCACTTCATTGCCTGACATCAGCTTGGGGTCACATGGCCCTGGATTTCAACCCTCAGCAGGTTGCAACTGAGCGCTGTCATCTTGGACAAGCCACTTAGACGCTGTGAACCACAGTCCCTCTCCTGTGAAATGGTGGGGATGGCAGGCAGCGCCCCCTGCGAAGCTCCGCGCCCAGGACTGCAGTGTGGCAGGCTCTCGTGACTCTGCTACCGTTGGCCCCCAACGTGCAGCCAGGCTAATTTTCGAGTCCTTGTGGGGAAATGCATGCTGGGCGTGACCCGAGAGGATGTCGTGCCATTTCCGTTCATCCTTGCAGCCACTCTGCTACCGGACACTGACAGTCTCCATGGCCAGACAGTAGAACTGACGTTCTGAAGAATGCATTCCAGCCAGGAGGTGGCGGCATCTGTCTGACCTGGGTCCTGCTCTCTGTCCACCATTGGGAGCCTCTGTTCCCAAAACCCTCCTGGCGACAGACTTGGGGTTTATGTACAGTCGTCTCACACAGAAGCGCATGCATCCATTCTGTGGTCGGCACTATTTATTAGGAGTGTGTAACCAGTGCACTTGTGCTCTGAAATCCCTGCACTCGAGCCCACTCAGTGCCCCCAATCTGCCAGGTGCCTGAAATTGCCTCTCCCTCGCATCTCCCTGGGTTCCTGCTCACACTTCCTCCCTCTCCCTTTGCTCCCCTTTCTGCCCTCGGAGCAGGGTGTCGTGTGCTGTGTGCGCAGGGCACTGTGGTACACGGGATCATGTTCCCCGTGGCTGGCAGTGGCTGGGTCCTGTCGGGGCTGCTCTTGTCCTACAGACAGTGGTGGCTAGAGTCTGGCAGTCATTTCTCATTCAGTGACAACACTTCTGCTGGTCCTGCCTTGGAGACAAATGTCCAGGGAGGCTCTCTCCTTCCCAGGACTGTTCCTGGTAGAGGCCCCAGGCACTGGCCATACATCACACTTCTCTGCTCCCTGTCCCAGTCCCACATGTGTTCTAGACCCACCTCTGTCCTTACCTGTCAGACACGCCCCTCTCTGCCCACCTTTCCCACTCGGTGGGTGCCTCAGTCCAGGTTCTGATGTCCTTTAGCCACAAGAGACTCTGGGGCCTGAGATCTTTCTGGGCGAGTTCAGCCGCCCGGTGTGTCATGGATCTGAAGCTCGGTAACTTGTAGGAATGATCAGCCCATTTGCTGGGGGCATTCTTTGTTTTTTCGGGTGAAGGTGAAGGATGCAGCTGCTGGTTACTGCCTGGAAGGTCCAGGACCTTTGGCTTGGGGGACACTGATACCAGGCCATCCACCTGCTCTGTGATCCCAGCTTTGGGTCTAGCCTCGGGGACAGAACGCTTGTCTGCTCAGAGCCCACATTTTCTCCGAGGTCCCCATCTGCCTGAACTCCATTTGTCTTCCAGGCTCTGTGGTCAGATCTGCCCCCACAAGTGGTGTGGGGTCCACAGCGTCTCTGAGCCCCGCAGCAACACTCAGTTCTGCTCTGGCTGTTTCACAGCCGTATGGCCCTCACATCTGGCTTTATAGGGGACAGTTTGTAGCGACATAGCTTGGGAAACACCAAGTTAAAAGGTTTCTTCCCTGCAGTACTTCTTAATGCCTTTGGCATGTTGTGTGCTGTAGTCCCACGCCTGTCAGCTTCTTCAGTAGATCACTAGTTAGTGCCTCACAAAAGTTCCTGAGATGCCAAAGAAACCCTTTCCTACTGGGCCCCGTGCTGTTCACATGTGTGACAGGGGTCTGGAGGAAACCCCGTGTGACTGCAGGGCTAGTTCTTCTGAAACCTGGACAGACACTTGCTGTGTGCTGGCCAGAGTGGGGGCGCTGGGGCCAGGATGTCCTTGTAGGCGACACGAGGTTGGGACGCATGCAATGTGTCCCCAGGAGATGTGATGGGGGATCGGGAAGGGGCTGCAGACGAGGGGGTGTAGGGACGTTTGTAGCACGTCAAGGTTGGAGCCGTCAGCAGGGGTGGGCGCTGTGACTGGCGTGGGTGGAGCTTACAAGCCTGTGTCTAATTCTGTGCTCCTGTTCAGGCTTATCTCCCTAAACGAGGTTCCCACACAACAGAGGCCCCACAGCGCTGCCCCAGAGCCCCGAGGCAGAGGCCAGGCCAGAGAGTGGACGTGTTCTGGCCTGTTGACGCCAACGGCCCACAAGTAGTCAAGCCTGGGAGTCACGTTATTTTTGTTTGGTGTCATTTTTTCAGTGCATCTGTGTTCTTGGCTTTGTGTTAGGTACCACGAGTTCAGGGAAGCTGCGAGGAAGTGGGATGCAAGGTCCTGGGTGAGACCTTGGATTCACAGGTGGCTGGGGCCAAGGAGCAGGGCTGGGTTACTGCTGGCAGCTGGGCACTGGCAGCCACGAGGCTGAAATCATGGGGATGCCGATGGTGGCTGCAGGCCCCTGGTAGGGGGAGGACTCGGGGGAGGAAGAGCATGTTTGGAGACCCAGACTGGCCAGGCCACCCATGTGGGCACATTGGCTGTAGCAAAGATGGGGGAGAAAGTGCCAACTAAGAGGGCAGCTTGGGAAACCTGAATAGGGAGGGAGGGTAGTGGGAAGGGCACCGTAAAAGGCAACAGGTCAGCAAGGGGTCCTGCTGGCAGCCTGGCCAGACCTCACTGGCTGAGGTGTCACGAGGCAGGACAGTACAAGATCCAGACGCTGGAAGAGATGCTGGGAGCCTGGCTGAGCTGCCTGGAGGAGGGGTGCCAGGGCGTCAGGGCGGTGGGACTGTGTGTAACAGGGTGGTAGGCTGGCAGGTGCTGTGGCGTGGGAGCCTGGCTGGGGGGCAGTCAGACAGCTGGGAGGGGTGATGGACAGTGATGGGTGTGCAGACACGGCTGGGACTCCTGCCCTTGGGACAATGTGGGCAGTTCCCTGTCCCCAACAGGTAGGGAAGGAGGAGCAGACACCTGGGCGGTGGTACCCCAGCTACTCCTGCTGTGCCACCTGGACCATTCCCTAGGCTCCTCTAGGCCTCCTGCCTCCAACACGATCTGGGTGCCATAGGCATGTGCTGGCCCTCTCCCTCCACTCCAGCTTGGTGGCACATGGCCCTTCAGTCCCTCACTCGTAGCACCTCCTGGCACCAGCCCGTCTCTGGCCGGTGCCCACCTCCCTGAACCCAGCACCTCTCCAAGGGAATCTCCCCAGGTACTCTGGAGCCCGCCCACCCTCACCCCAGGCCTCCGACTCACCCGTCAGGCAGGAGGGCTCCAGCACTGCCTGCACAGACCATCTTTGCAGCTTGGCTGTGATCCCGTCAAGTCATCATTACACTTCTGTCCCAGGCTAGGGTTGCTGTGTGAGGGCCCTGGTGGGGGTGCCAGTGTTGGACCCAATCCCAGAGGCCACTTAGCATCTTCCCAGCACTGCCCCCTCCCTAGTGTCACTACCCCCGGCACCCACCACCCCCTTGCAGTGCCCCCTTGGACATTGTTCTTGCCTCTGCCACTCCACGGTGCCATGGAGATCAGGTTTGGTCAGGCAGGGGCTTCTTCTGGTTGGTGTCTGTTCCTGGGCCCACCCCAGGTGTCCTTGGAGCTCCTCTCTGCTGGGGTGGAGGGCATGGTCTGGCCTCTTCAAGAAGCTCTGCTCTGGGTCGAATGAGTTGGGAGGAGACGGTAGGGAAAGAGGCTGAGGAGAGAGGGCCAGTGGAAGGAGGGACAGAACTGGATCTCCAGGGAGAGGCTGCCCTGCTCAGGTGGGAGATGAAAAGACAAAACCTGCTTTAAGGGGAGGTCAGATGCTGAGAACACCCCATGCTGTGGGATGGGTGCCAGTTCAGGATGGCACAAGATGGGTGGGGGTGCCCTGAGGGGATTCCTTAGCCAGGCAGAGGCAGGTGGGATGGGAGCAGAGTGGAGTATTAGGGGACACGAGACATCAGGTACCAGAAGCCTGCTGAGCACTTGCTGCACTCAGGGTTGGAGCCTGGCTGGGGGTGGTCACCCACCTGTGGGTGGGACTCTGTGGTCTGTACCTCACAAACCAGAGAACAGGTCTCAGGCAAACCAGGAGCCGGCCAGATCTGCCCCAGTCTGGCCTCCTCCCATACCCCCAGCAGCTTCAGATTTGCCCCCTCCCCCCATCACACCTGGGCCCACTGCACTGGAGTCCCTCCCTCACTGGTTGTCCGGCCAGGGGTCCCTGCCCCTGGCTGCCCTGACTGTGGTCGTGACTGTGGGCCGCGTGCCTGCTGTGTGGGCCGGGCTGCTAACACTCTCTCTCATTGCTCTCTCCTGCCCATCTGCATGTGGCTGCTCTGTCTAGCTGCGCGGTGGTCCTGAGCGCCGGCTGTGTAAGTGAGCATGCTCATCCCATGCCTCTGTCCATGCGCTGCACCTGGCCGCCAGGTCTCCGCTCTGCTCGGCTTCGCGGGGCTGCGGGGCCCCTGGCAGCCTCCTGAGGCTTCTGGCCACACTAGGGGATGGAAGGGGGGTGTCATGGGAGGGGTTTTTTCTGGAGGAGTCCCCCAGCAGGCCTCCCGGCATGGCCACGCTAGCGAGGGACTGGAGGGTCCCACCAGATGATGTTGGGAAGTGAGGTACCATCTGTCAATTGTGTGTGTGGGTGTGTATGTGTGCGTGTGCATGCCCGCACACATGTGCTGCGTCCCTGTCATGAGCAGGTCCCTGCCACTGCTGCTGCATGTCTGTGACACGTGTGGATGCTGTTGCTGCTGCCGTGCGCAGGCCTGAGCAGGGAGACGGTGTCGGTGTCGCTGCCTCAGGCCCGCCCTGCACGTGCTGCTTGTCCGTGGTCTGTCTGGTGTCACGGGCTTGTTCAGGCTCGTGCTGCAGCCACAGCCAGCCTTTCTCACGACACAGCTCCCTGCAGCCAGCCCTAGTGGCTCGGGGTCTCCTGAGCACAGAGCTGCATGGGGACTGGTGAGGGTTCTGCCAGAGCCTCCCCTGCAGGGCCGGATGGATGGGCAGCAGCCCTTTGCAGGGGAGGCTGCCTTTCCTCTGGTGGCTGGCGGTCTTGGAGCCCCTGTGGAGTGAAGGGGCTGCTGGTTTTCTTCCTCTTCATTCCACTCAGTCTAGGGTCCCCCTCCCCCCGCCTCCCCACACACACACACACCAGCATGGCACTGGTTCTCATCTGGGAGCCACAAAAATGGCGGGGAATAACCAAGGCTATCCCACCTCTTGCTTCCTCTGGCCCTAAGGCTACCCCACCAGTCCCAGCCCCTTCTGAGCATCCTCCTGGCCAGTGACCCCGCTCCCCTGAGCCCTCCCTACCCCGCCTGGCGCCCCTCACCTGGCCTTGACCCCTCTCCCTCCGCAGGCTCTTCAGCAGCCTCGGTGAGCTGAGCTCCATCTCAGCGCAGCGCAGCCCTGGGGGCCCGGGCGGCGGGGCCTCCTTCCAGGTGCGGCCCGGCGGCCGCTACCCCCTGGCGCGGCGCGCCCCGAGCCCTGTGAAGCCCGCGTCGCTGGAGCGGGTGGAGGGGCTGGGGGCGGGCGCGGGGGGCGCGGGGCGGCCCTTCGGCCTCACGCCTCCCACCATCCTCAAGTCGTCCAGCCTCTCCATCCCGCACGAGCCGAAGGAGGTGCGCTTCGTGGTGCGCAGCGTGAGCGCGCGCAGCCGCTCGCCCTCGCCCTCGCCGCTGCCCTCGCCCACCCCCGGGCCCGGCCCGGGAGGCCCCGGCCCGCGCAGGCCCTTCCAGCAGAAGCCGTTGCAGCTGTGGAGCAAGTTCGACGTGGGCGACTGGCTGGAGAGCATCCATCTGGGCGAGCACCGCGACCGCTTCGAGGACCACGAGATCGAGGGCGCGCACCTGCCGGCCCTCACCAAGGACGACTTCGTGGAGCTGGGCGTCACGCGCGTGGGCCACCGCATGAACATCGAGCGCGCGCTCAGGCAGCTGGAGGGCAGCTGACGCCCCACCCCCTCCACGCGCCGGCCGCGCCCTGCGGGCAGGGCCCCACCCCCACCCCCACCCCGGGCCGCGGGCTCGGCCCCTGCCCCCAACTAAGGCGCCCGGGCCAGGAATGTTGCATGAATCGTCCTGTTTGCCGTGGCTCGGAGACTTGCCCTGTACATTGCTTAGCGCCCTCCCACGGCCGGTGAGCCCCACCCCAGCACACGGTCAGGAAAGTGCGGATGAAAGGGTGGAGCCGGAGGGGTTGGGGAGGAGTCTCCAGCCTGACCGGCTACCACACAGCTTCCGGAGGCTGCTCCCAGAGGGGGGACCTAGTCCAGCATGCGAGGGGTCAGGACACACCTTGGTGACTCGGGGGGGAGGGGGGAGACATTGGGGTTCTCGGTTGGGGGCCTAGGAGCCCCCCTGTTTTGCATATTTTAATCCACTCTATATTTGGAACGAGAAAAGGAACAAATATCTCTGTCCTTAATAGCTTCCCTTCCCGCCCCCCAGCCTCCTACTGGTTCCGCTGTGGCTGCCCAGTCTTCCATCTCTGGCCCCTCACTGCCACTGCCACCCCACGTGGGCGGAGGATGCTCCAGCTGGTCTGGGGTTGGCCAGGGTCCTAGTAGCCGCCCTGGGGCCCTGCCTCGGCTTTCTCCCCTCGCTGAGCTCTAGTGTGCCCCACGCCCCTTCCGGTGCTGCGTGGAGGAGGGGCAGCGGGCAGCCAGGCCTGCAGGGCACTAGCAGGGCCTGAGGGCCTGGGAGACCCTCGCCAGGGGTGGGGACAGGCCCTGGCACCTGCTCCCAGCCATTCCCCTCATGGGGTTCCTCCCCAGGAGGGGTCTAGCCTCCTCCCCACATTGTTGGGCAACTACAGCAAAGAAGCCTCTGCCTCAGACCCCAAAGTCTCCTGTCCCGCCTGTATGTGTGCAAGCGTGTGACTGTGTGAAACTCTGGGTGCGACTGAGTGCTCGGAGCCCCGTGTGTGCCTGAGGAGGGAGCGGGCCGCGGGGGGCCCTGAACCAGGGCAAGGGTTTCGGGAGCATGTGCAGGGTGCATGCCTGAAAGCACCCCATCCGCTTCCAAAGAAAGAGGCCCCTCTGTCCCCTGGGACTTGCGTTTGTCCCGCCTGCCCCTCCAGAGTCCTGCCTGGCCCGAGCAGGCTACCGGCCAGCTCTGCTGCTGGGGGTGTCCCCCCAGGGCCCTTGGAGGCAGTGCCTGCCCCCCCCCCCCCACCAGGCTTCTGGGGGATCCTAGGGAGAACCCTAGAGTCAGGCCATCCTAAACCCTGGGGAGAAGCAGAGACCCCCGAGGGCATCCCAGCCCCCCTTACTGTGACTCCCCACACTCAGCAATGACCTGTGGGGTGGGGGGGCCCTGGGACGTTTTTAAACCTAGGGTTTGGCGTCTGGACTAAGCTCCATCCACGTCACTCACAAGTTTCTGTTTATATTTCTAGCTTTTTTTAATAAAAATAAAAAACCCAGAAAACAGACGTTTTCACAGCCCAGGGGCCTGGCACGCCGGTCTGTGCCCGCCCACCCCATCCCAGCCCAGCCCAGCGGCCTCATTCCCTGGGCAGAGTCACACCCAGCCACCCTTCACTAACAGACCAGATCACACAGCAGCCGTGACTATAACAGGCTGCCACATACACACTCGGTCTCACACTCACCTGTGGGTTTTTGGTTCCGTTCAATTTGGGTTTTTAACTTTACAGGGTCAGTACCGCTTCACCCTCCTTTTGTATGGCGTTCCATCCAGGGGCTTTCCCCCTGCTCCAGTCCTGAGGCCTCCTGACCCTGATGTTGTGATACACCCCACAGAGATCTATGTTTCTTATATTATTATTATTGATAATAATTATTATAATATTATGTAATAAATTTATAAGAAATGAAACTGTTTCTCAGTTGCCTGTGTGAGGAGATACTGGGAGCACAGACCCTGCTGTCCCTTAGGTCACAGAGCTGTCCCCTCCCCCCCACCCAGCCTAGGCATGAGCGTTTAGCCACAGGCACTGATGACTCAGGCCCCCTCTTTGATCCTGACTCTCTACTGACCTCCATGCCACCGGCTCCTTGCCTCTCTCAGTCCCACTGGACCTCAGCCTGTGCTCCTGGAAGCTTTCCTTTCTGCTCACTGGCCAGTCCCCAGCTGGAAGTCTGGTTGTCCTCTGGGGCCTATCTGTCCTCTTTTCCTCCCAGAGCCCAGTTTCTCATTCTGCTGCTCCTGCCTGTCAGCCCTCCCATGTCTGTCCCTGTCGTCCTGCCCCCACAGCTGCTGCCCATGCCCAGGTCTCACTTCTCCCTGAGCTGACAGGTAAGCAGCCAGCTGCCACGGCCCATGATGTGGCAGGTCCGGTGTGGCACCTGGTGGGGGTGGCCAGCCTGATGGGTGGAAGGAGAATGAACAGAGGTGAGTGGGTGGACACTTCCCAGGAAGTGAGAGGTGGAGACTGCAGCGTCCAGGGCTGAGAGGGCCAGGCCTGCAGAGCTGATGTGCCAGAGAAGTTGGGCACCAGAGGGTTGCAGGAGGGGTGGTGGGTGCAGAGCCTGGCCACACTGTGTGAAGGTGCAGCATGAACGTGACAATGAGAAACGTTGGCCTTGACTCAGGTTCTCACTGAGCCAGGTGAGACCAGTGGGAGATGCCTCCAGGGTCGTGTGCTGGTCCCAGAGGGAGTAAGAGTGCGAGGTGGAGAGAAGCCAGCAGAGACATGAGGGGTGGATTCCGTGTTTCCACCCGGAGGCAGTGCAGGGGCTCAGGTGCTTTGGGAGCCAGCAAAGGCCTCATGGGGAAGGTGAAGAAGGCCCTGGTGAGGCAGAGACCGTGACTGCTGGGCGTTTTGACCTCGAGAGGCTCGCCATCTGTCTAGAAAGCCCCACAATTTCAAGTTTTTTGTTTCAAGTTAGAAACTGCTCATCATACAGAAGGGGCCATGAAGGAAGTCTGAGTGTGGGGTGGAGGGGAGACCCTGCCCCCTGCTGGAGCCGAGTGCTGGGCACCAGGAGACAGGTCTCTGAGCTGCACCTGGAGCCAGTCTCTCTGGGATGGGACAACAGCAGAGGGAAGAGCAGGAGCGGTGGAGCCAGCTCCCACGGAGATGGCATGGCCTTGGCTCCGCAAGTGTCTGAGGGAGAGGACACGTCCCTGCAGGTCAGAAGCCACCCGAGGCCTCAGAGAGAGTCAGAACCCCAAGGTTTGCACCAGGGGACTTTGAAGAGGCAGGGTGCCTGGCAGCCCCTTCCAGAACCAGGAGTGGGCGTCGCTCTGCAGTCAAACAATTATTCTGTGGAATCCAGACGCTGGGTCCTCTAACCCTGTTAGTGCATAACCCTCAATGTTTTGAATAATTAGGTCCTGCTCTTCATTTCAAAGTTTATATCCAACATTTTGATCATATATTTAAATACTTGTAAAGTTGTGATTTGCAGAAAAGGGTAAATTTCAACATTTAAAATAAATGGTACATCATTCTGGTAAATTATTCTCATGGATCTAAATACCATATCAATTTTATGCCCATCAAAATCCTGTAAAAACACCCGAATTGGCTTTTCTTTAACGGTCAAAACTTTAATATCACTCCATGAATTCTTATTGCCATTTCCATAACTATATTTCCAAAGACCTTTTTTTTTGGTTACTTGATCAAGCACAATCTTGACACTGATTTAAAACAAGTGAGGCCTCTTAACACTCAGTGAACTGCAACCTGTTAACACTCAGGTTGGTGAAACCTCCTGACCTCCTGACCTTCAGATAGAGGAGGTGAGACTGCCTGATGTAAAGGGAAAGAAGAAGAAAAAGAAAGAAAGAAAGAAAGAAAGAGCAGAAAAAAGACCGTGGATTCTTGCAGAGTGGAGGTGTGGCCTCCTGAGACTCCAGTGGAAGACCCACATCCTGTGACACTTGGGTCTGGGAAGTAAGAGATCCTCTTAGAGCAGTGATGGTGAACCTATGACACGCGTGTCAGAGGTGACAGGCGAACTCACTTTTTTGTTGATTTTTCTTTGTTAAATGGCATTTAAATATATAAAATAAATATCAAAAATATAAGTCTTTGTTTTACTATGGTTGCAAAGATCAAAAAATGTCTATATGTGACACAGCACCAGAGTTAAGTTAGGGTTTTTCAAAATGCTGACACACCGAGCTCAAAAGGTTCGCCATCACTGTCTTAGAGAGATGCCTGAGAGCCCTGAAGCTGACATAAGGGTGACGGGCCCTCCGCACACTCAAGCAGAAGAGAGGGAGACGGCCTGGCATGCAGGCAGCAGAGACAAAAATGTCGTGACACAAAGAGTTGATTGTGATTATTGAGACCTGTCATCCCGGGAAACAAGACTTTTGCTGGAAAGAAAGGGAAACAATGCAGGTCCAAACTCAAGTGACTTGGGTGACGCATCCCGCCACACCTTTGGGGGGCGGGGCGGAGGGAGGGGGGGCGGGGGGAGGGTGGTGGACAAAGCCTCGTCACTTTCTGGAAACAGAGATGAGATGTTCCAGCCCAGTAATGGGAGAGAGGAGACCTTCTGACCCTCGGGAGAGAGGATTGGGGATGCTCATCTAGAGAAAATGAGATGTCCTGACAAATAGAAGAGTGGACATACCCGACACTCAGGGGAGGTGAGGCCTTAGGACGCTCAGATAGGGGAGGCAAGACATCTTTATATAAAGTGGGGCAGGTGAGACCCCTAGTCACTTAGAGAGAGGAGGTGAAACCTGCAGATACAGACAGAAGAGATGGGATCCCCACACACCAGGTAGAGGAGAGGCAGCGTTGGGACACTCAGGTGTGGCATAGAAGACCCCTTGCCCACGACCCTCAGGCAGGGCAGACAAGACCTCAAGATGCTCAGGAAGAGGAGATAAATGCTCACGACCTGCTGGCAGGAAGAGGAGACTGTGCTCAGGGAGGGGAGGGGAGACCTCCTGGCAGCCAGGTGGGGGTGAGGATCCTGACACTGCACTCCATGGTTGAAACCTAAGAAAGCTCATCTCGGTGAGAGGTCACCTCTGCCATTCAGGTCGAGTATGTGAGACTTGGTTCTCAGGGAGAGATGTGACGAAGTGACACTGGGTGGTGGAGAGAAGGCCTTTGGCCCTGAGATGGAAGGAAATAGACACCTCATATTCAGGGAGGAGAGATCATAACTCCCTGGTATAACTCCCAGCCGGGCCAGGTGACACTTTAACACTCAGGTGTGTGAAGTGAGGTGAGCATTGGTGTCCCTGGTGGCTGAGATGCTGTCTCCTGACAATCAGAAGAAAGGATACTTCCAGGACCGGCCTAGCTCCATGGTTGAGGGTCGACCTATGAACCAGGAGGTTTGATTGCTGGTCAGGGCACATGCCCAGGTTCGGGCTCAATCCCCAGTGGGGGGCGTGCAGGAGGCAGCCAATTGATGATTCTCTCTCATCATTGATGTTTCTATCTCTTTCTCCCTCTCTCTAAAATCAATAAAAACATATTTAAAAAAAAGAAAGGGTACTGCGTGATATTCAGGTAACCGTGATGAGAATTCCGGACAATTATAGGGGACACCACCTTGCTGCATGCAGGTCTCAGAAAGGAGATCAGAATACACTCAGAGAATATGAGACCTGTGGACTCCGCAGCGGCTTAAGGAAGGCGGGCTCTGTCATCTCAGATGAAGTGGGACCTTGAAGATCCTGGCCAGATTTGGGGACAAGGGAGGGGCTGCACTTGAGTCGCCCTCACCCAGGAGAACCTGTGCGGGAGTGGGGAAGTCATTTTAGCGAGAACTGGTTGGGCTAAGGGGTTCCTGCAGGCCTGCCTGCTGGGGGTGGGGTCGGGGAGCTGGCCCTGCTGATTGGTCAGGATGCTCAGAGCTTTGTGAGGTCAGCGGGCCTCCCGGCGGCTGGGCAGGATGATGGTGGAGATGCTGCCAACTGCCGTTCTGCTGGTCTTGGCAGCGTCTGTAGTCGCCAAAGTTAACAACACGTGTGAGTAAGTGTCCGGGACCTTGGCGGGGGATGGGGTGCCTTCTGAAGAGCAGACTCAGAAGGCCTCTGTCCAGAGAGGAGGCCATGCTGGGGCCTTCGCAGTCCCCTGGAGACCCACAGCTCGAGTCAGACTCCCTGCTCCCAGCATCCTCAGCCCAGAGTCCTGGGCCCAGCTGCCCTGGGTCCTGAGACAGACCCCCAGCTCTGAGGGCATGCACAGCACGGGGATCTACCCGCACACCTACATCCTGATGCGCACCAGTCCCGCGGACATGAGATGCCCCAGCCTGTGGATGAGTCCCAAAGCATCAATCTGCTGTAGCTCTAGGGCCTTCACACCCCTGAGACCCCACAGCCTCCAGGATACCCCACATGCCATAAGTCCCAAACTAGTATGGCCTCTCACCTGTGACACCGACCCCACCTCTTGACCCCCACAGCCTCCCTACACCAGGGGTCCCTCCATCTGACAAGACAAGGTCCTCACCTCTCCTGTCACTGCCTAAGCTAATCCTGGACCCCAAAGTCTGGTTTTGAAGACCCCAGGCCATGGCACACTGCACTCCCATGTCAGCCTCCCCGAGCCCCTGGCCCCCAACTTCTATGGCCCTCACTGTCCATCTTCCCAGCTGCCTGTGGCACCCTCTCCCCCCACCTGTGGCTACACCCACAAGACCCAAGAAATCACAGCCCTCACTACATTTCCTGGAGCCTGTGGCTCCTGCCTCGTCACAGCCCCACAACATGGCCCTCATGACACCCCCTTTGACCGTACACCAAAAGTTGCCTTCGTGTTCCCAGATCTTCCCCACTTTTTTTAAGATTTTTTTTCCCCCCAAAAAAATATTTTTATTGATTTCAAGAGGGAGGGAGAGGGAGAAAGAGATGGGAACACCAATGATGAGAGATAATCATTGATTGGCTGCCTCCTGCATGTCCCCTACTGGGGATCGAGCCCGCAACCTGGGCATGTGCCCTGACCGGGAATCGAACTGTGACCTCCTGGTTCACAGGTCGATGCTCAACCACAGAGCCACGCTGGCCAGGTGATCTTTCCCACTCTTAAACCCCATATCCCTGCCCTCAGTTGAGGCACAAGGACAGGCTGTGTCTGCTCTCGACCTCATCTATGCCCGTGGTCTCTCCTCAGTGGCTCCTGTGGGCTACCGTTCAGGCAGACCCTACAAGCGACCACACGTGTGGTCGGAGGCCAGGCTGCCGCTCACGGGGCGTGGCCCTGGATGGTCAGCCTGCAGGTCTTCACCTACCACAACAGCCGGAGGTACCATGCCTGTGGAGGCACCTTGCTGAATGCCCAGTGGGTACTCACTGCTGCTCACTGCTTCAGGCTCAATAAGTAGGTGTGGGCACGGGCAGGGGGTCTTCCCAAGGGCTCTTGTCAGGGACCTTCTTGCGGGGGCGTGTCTCCATGTAGAGTGTCCTGGGGCTCGGGGCCCTGCGGCCACCCAACTGAGCATGTTGAGGGACCCCTGCGAGGAGAGCGCTGAGGCTCTCGGTCGCAGCCAGTGCCAGGTGCCAGGCGGGAATGACCTGGTCCCTCTGTGTGCACAGAAAACCATACGACTGGAGACTGATTTTCGGAGCAAGGGAACTCGAGTATGGCAGCACCGGGCCCGTGAAAGCACCCCTCCAGGAGAGATTTGTGGAGAAAATCATCCTTCACGAGAGATATTCCTCCATCTCAGAGGCCAACGACATTGCTCTCATGAAGGTCACCCCTCCCGTGGTCTGTGGGAGCCTCGTTGGACCGGGCTGCCTGCCTCCGTTTAAGGCCGGCCCGCCCAGAGCGTCCCAGTCCTGCTGGGTGACTGGCTGGGGGTTCTTAAGGGAGAACGGTGAGTCCGGGAGAGGCTTCCGGGGAGCATTGCGCAGCGTTCCCTCAGTGCACTTCGAGGTGAAAGGGTATGTGGGGGCCTTGGGTGGGTGCAACCTCTGCCCCTTTCTAGCCGGAGAAACTGAGGGTGAGATCCGAGTGCCTGCCCAGGGCCGCTGGTGCTGCATTTTTGAAACGGGAAGAGAAGCTCTAGGTGGGGTGTTGTGGCCGCAGGCCGGCCCTTTCTCTCTCTGGCCTCAGTTTCCCCACCTGTGAGTGGAAAGGCCGTAGACCAGGCTGTCTACCCCCACCCTTGGGAGTCATAGCTCCCAAATCCTCCCCACCCATCGCAGCTGCTGCAGGGTTTCCCTGCAGAAGGGAGAGGGCGGAGGGCGGGGGGTGAGGGGTGTCTGCCGTCTCTGTCTCCGTGGCCGGAAGGTTGAGTCGGCAGGACAGGGCTTTGCCTGACTGTTACCCAGTCACACCAGGGATGTGAAGACATGATTGACGCTAACTTACCTCTCATGCTCTTCTGCTACCTGATAACAGACCCTTTAGGCTTTCTAATTCCAGGCTGTTCATCTTGTGGAGTTTAAAACTCAGCTTTTGTTGCTAACCCCAAAATCAGTAATTTCGGGATTCTTCCCTAACTCTTCGTCCCCTCTCTGAAGCTTGCTCAGTTTCTGATAGGGTTGCCACCTGTCTCCCCAGGAAAAGTGTCTCCCGCAGGTGCCCTGGCTACCACTGGCTTCTGCTGACCTCTGACCTTCCCTCCCTGGACCCGCCCTGCCCACCCGCCCAACCACCAGCCTCCGGGGTGCATGCAGTCCCAGAGGCTGATGTCAGGGTTCGTGCTGTCATGTTGCTGGGGAGTGCAGGCTCCAGCTGCAGCCTGAATGTCTTGAAAGGCCTCTTTCGTCCTAGAATCCCTCTAAACCTAATGGGATTTCTATCGTTTTTTTTGGCACACACATTCCCCCTCAGTCCCCCTCCCCTAAGGCTGGGTCTTAAAGAAATCTCAGGCTCCAACTCCTGTGCCCTCCTTCCTCCACACCTTCCTTTCCACCTGTCCGTGGAACACACTGCAGCCCTCTCCTTTCCCATTGAGGAGGGCGGGCCGTCAGCATTCGTCCTGTGAAACAGGGCCTGGGGATCCAGAAAACCCTTCTCTGCTTGAGGACACCAGGCTCTTCACAACGAATCTCTGGCTCTCTGGGCTCGGGCTCTGCCATAGACAGAACGGGCAGCTTGTTGGCTAAGAAGCCTCTGTGGTCGCTATCTCGGTGTCACCCCTACCCCAGGGTGGAGCATGCGCAGTCTGGGCCTGCCGCTTGGGGGTCAGGGGAGGTGGGGGCTGAAAGGATTGGAAACATCAGAGCCATTGGCTGTGTACCTCGCCCCCACCCACGTGCTCCCTGGGGTCCTGTCTTCCCTTCTGGCCCACGTAGCATGTTCCACACCCGCCCCTCCGCCAGGCCTTACCTGTCTACGCCCCCGTCTGCACTGCAGATGGTGGGTGTTCAAACCCACCCCCTGGGCTGTGGGGCCGGAGCAGCAGCTGCCATCAGGACCTCTGTCTGTGGGACCCCCTGACAAAGAGGGGGCAGCTGGTGGCGCTCAGGCTCTGTGTGGCCGACTCTGCTCCTGTGCAGACAGGCTGGCCCTTCCCAACCCAGGGCCCCAATAGAGCGCCTGCACAGGAAGGTCTGACTTGGTCCTGACAGGGGTGCCCCTTTCTTCTCTTTCATGACTTCCTGGGAACAGAGAGGGGCCTGCTCATGGGGAGGGGCTCACCAGCCCACCTGGGGGTCCTGTCCAAGAGGGTGGAGGAGTCCTGACGGGGACCACAGAGAGGGCGACTTACAGCCAGAACTGGACTTGGTTCTGGGGAGGAAAACCAGGCTCTGAATCCAGGCCACAGCACATCCCTGCTGCCACGCAGGCAGGCGGTGCTCCAGGCTCCTGACTGGGCAGGGAGCTGACGTGCAGAAGCCACGAGGTTGCTGCGGGGACTACGTGACACGACACCCGTGGGCCCCACAGTGCTCAGCACCGCCTGGTGCCAACTGCCCTCCACGGTCCATCAGCTACCACGAACATACATCTCTCCGCGACACCGCCCACCCCACACCCCTCTGTCCATTGTCCAGACTCTTCCTCTGTCCCCCCTCTAGGCATGCGCCCTGGGACACCGCCCCACCCCTCGCTGGTCTGCTGTGTGAAGGGGAGGGTGGGTCTTGGGTTTAAATCGAGCATTTCAGGATGAGGAGGGCTCTGTGCAGGGAGGTGGCAGGGCTTTCCCCAGCGTGTCTCCGAGATCACTGACCACCGAGTCCCTGGTTGTAGACCGCAAGATGTCACCTGTGCTGCAGGAGGCGCGAGTGGACATCCTCGACCTCAACCTGTGCAACTCGACCCGGTGGTACAGAGGGCGCATTCGCTCCACCAACGTGTGCGCAGGCTACCCTGAAGGCAACATCGACACCTGCCAGGTAACTGTCCTGGGGGTGCCCAGGCCCGTATGGCCACCTCCTTTTTGGATCCCTGAGTTCCATGCACTCAGGGGACCTGATCTAGTGACCCTTTTCCTGGTCGCATGTCTACGGTCACAATGAACATGGGCGGTGACACCAGCTGCCCCTACAGAGAACCAACCCCCACCTTTAGCACCTTCTCCCACCCTCACACAACGATCACATCACCCAAACACGGCTCCGGACAGAACGTGTATGTCCTTCCCCAGAATATAAACCCTTCCAATCACACACACTCGCTCCCGTGTGCCTGCACGGACACGGGAGTTCCTCATCTCCTCCTCCCTGGGAGGAAACCCTCGGTGGCCACACCCATCACATCCCAACGGACCCTCCCCCACAGCCAGCTGCGTTTCCGGGAGCGGAAAACTGTGTGGCTGCAGAAGTTGTCTGCCCAGAGCCTGTGGCCCTCCTGGGCGACAGGGAGAAGTGGCTCTTGGCTCAGCGGAGAGTGACTCCCGTGTCCTTCTGGCAGGGGGACAGTGGTGGGCCGCTCATGTGCAGAGGCCCGGAGGATGCCTATGTGGTCGTGGGAATCACGAGCTGGGGGGTAGGCTGTGCCCGAGCCAAGCGCCCCGGAATCTACACGTCCACCTGGCCCTATCTGACCTGGATTGCTTCCAAGATCGGTATCCAGGCCTTGCAGATGGCTCAGCCGGCTCAGCAGGGCACCCCTGCCCCTCCCAGTACTGCCACAAACCCCACTCAAGTCCCTTCTGCTAACCCTCCTTGGTACTTCCAACACTTTCCTCAACCACTTCCTCTCAGGCCACCTGCATCCAGACCCCGACCTCCAGCCGCACCCTCACCCCGACCCCCAGCCCCACCTTCACCCCAACCCCCAGCCCCAGCCCCAGCCCCAGCCCCACCCCGACTCCCAGCCCTACCCCTACACCGACCCCCAGCCCCAGCCTCACCCCGACCCCCAGACCTACCCCTATACCGACCCCCAGCCCCAGCCTCACCCCGACCCCCAGCCCTACCCCTATACCGACCCCCAGCCCCAGCCTCACCCCGACCCCCAGCCCTACCCCCACCCCAACCCCCAACCGCACCCCTACTCCGACCTCCAGCCCTATCCCCACCTCCACCCCCTCCAACACCACCCCAACCACCTCCTCCTTTCACTAAACCTACCGAAGCTCCTTCTTTTGCCAAACGACTCCAGCAACTCATAGAGATCCTGAAGGGGAACACGAGGAGTTTTATGGGAAGAGGCCATGAGGAAATGGAGGCCACAGGCCTCCAAGAGCTGACCCTACTGTCAAAAGGCCTAGTGAAACCTTCACTCCCGTGGGAGGAAAAGAAAGATGAATAAGTAAATAAAGCAATATTTCTCTAAGAAGAGGTTTTCTGGACTTTTTAAAAAAAAATTGTCTTTATTTCTCAAAAAACATCTATTTTTATTTTAAAAGCAGAATATTTAATTATAAAAAATTCATAGAAAAATAAAATAAAATATTCACAGAACTGTGTTTCTCAAAGTGTGGGTTGTCAAAGTGTGTGGACCACATACTCAGGTCCAGGATAAACCCATTTATTTTCAGATGTTTCACACGTTCTAGGACAGCGACTCGGGGTCAGTTCTCCAAATCCCGAGTTTGTGAATATGGAGGAAGCTTTCCCTTTATACCCTTCGGTTTCTTTGCTTTCTGTTTCCTAACTACCAGGCTTTTGTGGTAGCTTTCACAGCCCCTCCTGAGTCAGTCAGAATGGGCAAATTAGATTGTTTCTAAATGCCTGGGAGTAATTAGGAAAACAGGTCTTGCCCCCCTCCCCCCCCCCGAATGTCTTATATTCCCCATCAGTTGAACATCAACCTATAAACCAGGAGATCACGGTTTGATTCCCAGTCAGGGTTGTAGACTCTCTGAAATATATATATATATATATATATATATATATATATATATATATAATTTTTTTTAATGGGCCTTATCATGGATTTTGTATAGGAATCTCTGAGAATACCATAGACTTTGGTGGGGGCTCATTTAGTTTAACAGAGGATTTTGGTTGTATTTGCCTTTTTTTTTAACTGGGAATCTCCCTTTTAGATATAGACTGTATCAGTGCTTGGTAAGAGTCCAACACATACAAATTTCTACTATTATCACAACCTTTATCCCTACCCCGTGCCCTGGGTTATCTCACGTTCAATTCTGTTCTAAAACACTACCTGTTGCTTCCAACTAACACTCCCCCTTCTCTGGCTCACTTCCAGTCTCTTCCTAGCCTCGTGCCTTCTGAGACTGCCTAAGAGATTGACTGTTCTCTTTACTCCACAGAAAGAGACCCAATAACAGAAAAAGCAAACATAAGCTTAAAAGGATAAAAACACAGTCCCACGGCCACAGTCACTCACTGGGTAGAGTCAGGCTCTGATTTTAACTTCTCATTCTTTTTTAAAAATGTTACATGCAATAAACCTTAATATTTCAAGAGAAATGATCTTGAGAACCAAGATGGCAGCATAAGGTACAGACCTGTGTGTTCTGTCTCCCACAACAACATCGAGACTACCAACTATAAAAGAAACAGCAGCCATTCAGAACCATGGGAAAGCTGTCCCAGTGGAAGCTCTACAACTGGAAGGAAAGAAAGAAGAGCATTGAGACTGAGTAGGTTGTGCAGAGGCTCCAAGAATGGAGGTACGGAATCGCGTGCCAGGCTGGCTGCAATCGGATGTGAGGTTTTTTTCAACCAGAAGGGGAGGTGGACTATCAAATCCACTGAGAGTGGTTGGGGTGGGATACTAAGCTCCCAGACCCCTATGGGGAGAAGCGGGAAGACCTTGCAACGACCCGGAGAGCGAGAGTGGCTGTCTCGCGGAACTGCTCTCCCGCACTTGGGACGCGAGTCGCTGAGTCTCAGAGAGGCGAATAGATGCAGAGATGCCATTGCCCTTGGCCCCACCCTGGTGATTCCGGGGACCCCGCCCTACTCAAATTACATCCTCCACCAAGCTGTGCTAGTGACACAAAGAGAACCACCGACGCTTTTGCAGCCCAGCCCAGCAGAATGCAGATTTCAACTCCTCGCATATGTAAGGGGCACAATAAAGAAGCAGAATCAGGTTCAGAGGAAGCCGGAGCTGGAGCCGGCTGGGCCAGCAACATGGAACCGCTATACCAGCAAATGCACAGGCAGGCCCACCAGATCCAGTCTCACACGGGACGCTGGGAGATGGCAGACAGGCAGTCTGTGCACTTGGTAGAAAATGAAATCCAAGCAAACATATCAGATATTCAGCCTCCAGGAACGCCTGGAGATTTTGTCCAGCAAGGAGCCGCCCAACAAAGGACAGAATGCCAAACTTCGTGTCGCTGAGACGGCCCCAGCGAGGCCGAGGCGGCCCCTGTAGGGCCGAGACAGCCCCCGAGAGGCTGGGATGGCCCCGGTGAGGCTGAGGCGGCCCTGGTGGGGATGGGATGGACCCGGTGGGGTTGAGATGCCCCAGAGAGGTTGAAACAGCCCCGGTGAGGTTGAAACGGCCCCAGTGAGGTTGAATCGGCCCTTGTGAGGTCGAGATGGCACCGGTGAGGGATCGGGCCTAAGCTGGCAGTCATACATCCCTCTGGCAGCCTAGGAGCCCTCGGGGGATGTCCACTTGCCAGCGGGGAGCAGGCCTAAGCTGCAGTTGGACATCCTTAGCGCTGCTGAGGAGGCAGGAGAGGCTCCCGCACCACCGCTGTGCTGGCAGCCATCAGCCTGGCTTGTGGCTGAGCAGAGCTCCCCCTGTGGGAGCACACTGACCACCAGGGGGCAGCTCCTGCATTGAGCATCTGCCCCCTGGTAGTCAGTGTGTGTCATAGTGACCAGTCATTCCCAGTCTTTCTGCTGTTGGGGTCAATTTGCATATTACCCTTTTATTATATAGGATAGAGGCCTGGTGCACGGGTGGGGGCTGGCTGGTTTGCCCTGAAGGGTGTCCTGGATCAGGGTGGGGGCCTCGCTGGGGTGCCTGGTCAGCCTGGGTGAGGGGCTGATGGCTGTTTTCAGACTTGTCACAGCCCCTTCAGGGTGGGGGGGTTCCCGCTGTGGTGCCTGGCCAGCCTGGGTGAGGGGCTGATGCCCGTTTTCAGGCTCGCCACAGCCCCTTCAGGGTGGGGGGGGGGGCCTGCTGGGGTGCCTGGCCAGCCTGGGGAGGGGCTGATGGCTGTTTGCAGGCTGGTCAAGCCCCGCCAGTGGGGACCCTCACCCCATGGGGCTGTGGCCAGCCTGGGTGAGGGGCTGATTGCCGTTTTCAGGCTGGCCATGCCCTCTGGTGACCCAAGCTCCCAGCCTGTCCTTTTTTTCTTTTTTTTCAGCAGGTATCTGGGATTTATTTATCTTCTATAATGGAAAATCTGTAGCCTTTAGCAGAGCCGCCTGGCCAGGGCTGGCCAGGGCAGGCGGGAATCTTGGCTTCCCCATCACTGTGGGCAACCCAAGCCTCCTGCTTGTTCCAGCTCAGTGGCTGTCACCATCTTTGTGACGGAGTGCTGGAGTGATGGTTAATTTGCATATTACTCTTTTATTAGATAGGATGAATTGTTATTTAGACATGGAATGAAGAACATGATAAATGGTTACATCTGGATACATTATGCAACTGAAGGACAAAGGGTGACATATTGTATCATTCCATTTATATGAAATGTCCAGAATGGATAAATCTATAGAGACAGATACAGATTTGTATTTGCCAGGGGCTGATGGAGAAATGGTTTAATGAGTAAAGGGTTTTACTTTTAAGAAATGGAAATGTATCACCGATAAGGGTTTAATCTCCAACATTTATAGGGAACTCATACAACTTAACAAAAGGAAGATAAACAATCCAATCAAAAAATGGGCAAAGGACCTAAATAGACACCTTTCAAAAGAAGACATTCAGAAAGCCAAGAGACATATGAAAATATGCTCAAAGTCACTAATCATCCGAGAGATGCAAATCAAAACAACAATGAGGTACCACCTCACACCTGTCAGAATGGCTGTCATCAACAAATCAACAAACGACAAGTGCTGGAGAGGATGTGGAGAAAAAGGAACCCTTGTGCACTGCTGGTGGGAATGCAGACTGGTGCAGCCACTATGGAAGACAGTATGGAGTTTCCTCAAAAAACTAAAAATGGAACTCCCATTTGACCCTGTGATCCCACTTCTAGGAATATATCCCAAGAAACCAGAAACACCAATCAGAAAGGATATATGCACCCCTATGTTCATAGCAGCACAATTCACCATAGCTAAGATCTGGAAACAGCCTAAGTGCCCATCAGCAGATGAATGGATTAGAAAACTGTGGTACATCTACACGATGGAATACTATGCTGCTGTAAAAAAGAAGGAACTCTTACCATTTGCAACAGCATGGCTGGACCTGGAGAGCATTATGCTAAGTGAAATAAGCCAGTCAATGAAGGAAAAATACCACATGATCCCACTCATTTATGGATAATAAAGACCATTATAAACTTATGAACAAAAATAGATACAGAGGCAGAGTTGCCTTGAACAAACTGTCAAACTACAGCGGGAAGGCCGGGGAGGGTTGGGGGGAAGGAGAGAGGGGGGTAAGAGATCAACAGAAGGACTTGTATGCATGCATATAAGCATAACCAATGGACATAAGACATGGGGGGGGGGGGGGGGGGTAGGGGAGGCCAGGGGATTGTCAAGGGCGGGGGAAAAAAGGAGACATATGTAATACTCTTTGTAATACTTTAAGCAATAAAACAATTAAAAAATAGAGATGGAAATGTTTTAGAACTGGAGGCAAGAGTTGCTCAACATTGTAACTGTATAAATGGCACTGTATCATTTGTTTTAACCCCTAGAGTACCAGGGAGCAGGATCACGCTCCTCCTGTCTTTTGCCAAAAGTGCCTGGAGCGCTATCGTGCTCCTCCTGCAGTGTCACTATTAGATGCTAGTATTTCAGTCTTTATTGACAGGTGGCACTCAAAGGGTTAAAATGGTTTTGTTATGTAAATTCCAATTCAATAAATTATTTCCGAAAAAATTTTGAGGGTGGCATTTCTTGCATCTGTCAAGATAGAATGAACTTTACAAAGCAGGTGGATCTGAGTAACAGAAGGGTGAGTGGTGTGGATGTTGCTGGCAACCTGCAGAACAATTGCTGTGTGTTGGTGGGTAACTCAGAGCTGCTGTGCTTGCCCTGGGGGCTATGAGCCACCTCTCCACCCCCTGCTCCCACGGATGACTGGACAAAACCTTCGTCTCATGTGGGATCTGTGGGGCAGCTTGTCCTGCAGAGCATCCCTGAGCGGGGAGGGCAGGGAGATGAAAGCTGGCCCTGCTGAGCCCACACCTGCTCAGCTTCTGCTTCTGCTCCTGCCCTGCTCCAGCCCACTGTTTTTCTGAGAGAACTGCCCCAGTAAGTTAGTGAAGAGGTGGCTCCTCAGGCTCTGCCTTGAAGGACCCTGATGCACAATGGTTATGTAAAACCAATATCAATGGTGAGCCTTAGGGTATTTGAAATACACCTCAACAAAGTCATTACATTTAAAAAACACTTGCTATTTACAGTAACTCAAAGGTGTTTTGTTTTTATTGTTTTTAAAAGCCTACCTCACCAGAGTAACACATTCCTGTAAATCCTTGTTCAGCTTTAATCTCTTAAATTGAAAATGGTAGTAAGCATCTGTAACTTAGAGGGGAAAAGTCTGTTCTTTCCCCACCCACCCCCCTAACCCATTCTTTTTAAAACACTCAGTGGCAGTGAGTGGTCTCTATCCCCATAAGTACAGAGTTAACCTGGGTGACCCCAGACATCAGGGCAGTCTCCTGCATTAAGGCGGTTGGAGACCTGCAAATTCTTTCATGCTGTTGGCTCAGTGAAATCCAGACTCACAAAACACGCACGTGTTCAATGGTTATGTAATCCAACCTTTATTGTAAAAGGAAAACATAAAAAATACAGTGGAAATGACGTACAAGATGATCACTAAGCACATCAGTGAGCCACAGGTACTGGAGAGAAGGGCATGTCTATGCCCTGGCTGCCCGGGCACCACGTCCACCACTGCTTGGAACGGGAAGGAATGTCTCATGTTGAAGTTGGGCTTTTAACTGTTCTGGGAGACAAAAAAACCACCAAAATTTCCTTCTATTTAAGAGACACACGAAGCAGTTTCCAAGATTCTCTTCTCTGTCCAACCCTAGAGGGGGGTTGATCTCCAATCCTGGTCGGGGCCTGGAGTGGATGGACCTCCATGTGTCATGGTGCTTGCTGGTGATGCCCTGTCCCTGTCCTTCAGAACAGGGGGTGGCTTTAGAGGGTTGGGTGTAGAAGGCCACGAAGTTTCTCAGTTCAGAGCCGGAGCTGTGAGGGGAGAGGCATCCTCGGGCTCAGGAGGGAGGCAGGCTCTTGGTGCTGCCACACTGCTCTTGGTCTGGCAGTTCCTCTTCCTTCTGCTCCAAATCAATGTTCTGTGGACAAGGTTTCGGGTGAGGCCTGGCCCTATGCTTGCCCGCCTGCGGCGATACATCCACGGCGGTGCATGTGCCAGCAGGTGCTGCCTGCAAGAGCCACTCTGTTGGCTTATGCTCCGTACCCTCTGAAGAGAAGCCTTTTTGGGATCCCCCTAACACTGGGGCCTGACCTACCTCAAGCTCCTGCAAAACCTCATCCATGAAGTCCTGGGAATTCTGCTTGTAGGACACAGCTAATCGAATTGCGTCGTTGAAGAGCTGGGGAGGAAGGAAAACATGGCCATGGGTGCCAGTGACCTGGGCTCTGCCTGCCTTGGACCCACTGGCCAGGTTTTAAGTCCACACAACACTTAAGTCCAATATCAGCAAAGTCACCCCTTAATTTCCTTTCTTCCCATCAGCCTGACTCCACCCATGGGCCTATCAGCTCCCCTCTGTCAATGCCACAGGGACCCCTACCTGTCAGCCCCAGTGCCCACCCCTCTGCCAGCCCTTCTCTTGTGGTTTCCCTGTCCGTCACCGCCTGGCTGTCTGACCTCTGCAGACCAGTATTACCTTCACCACGTTGGTGCCATCAGCAGCTGAGACAAAGTACAGGGGTAGGGAGAACTTCCTGGCAAAATTGAAGCTTTTTTGGGTCACCTTTATATCAGCTGTAGAGAGAAGGTAAGAGACAGGCCTGTTCATCCAGGGAAAGAGAGAGGGGTTTGCAGGGTGGGTCACCGGCAGCCCCATTCCAGAAAGTGGGCTCTTTACTGGGAAGGGAGTGAGGGCCTCCAACCAATGGCTGTGTCTTGGGAAGGATGAATCATTGAAGACGCATGGTCCTGGAAAACTGGAAGAAACGTGTGGTGGGTCCCCGTGAACTGCTGACCCCAGACCCAGAGGTGGCCCTACCATCGATTTTATTGGCCACCACGACACACGGGATCTCTGGCCTGAACTCCCGAAGCTCCGCGTACCAGGTGCCCAGGTTCTTATACGTGACCTTCCTCTGCACATCGAACACCTGTAATAAGCAGAGAAGTAGCTCGGGTGTGTCAACGTCTCCATATGCCACCCAGGCACCTCGCCCACACGGCAGGGAGCTTGGTGCACATCACAGGCTTGGGACCTGGGACTGACCAGAGGCTGCACCTGTGCCCACCCTTCTCCGGAAAGCCCCCAGAATCAAAATGGTTTTAAAAATCTTTTTTTCCATCTTGTCACCTAATTTATTTATCTATTTTAACCATGTTGTATCATCTTACTAACCAATAGTTTGTAAAAAACTGTAAACTTTTTCCTTAGTCTATTATTTTTATTGCTGAAACTATTTTAAAATTCCTTTGTAATAATGTAAAGTGTTTCCAGAAGTTCACTTTAGATACTATTATTTACTTTAAACTCTAAGCCTTTAACCTTCTGTTCACTTTGTATTGCAAACTTTTAAAAGTTAATTTTTACATTTTATTATTTTGTAGCTTTTAATTTTATTAACTTTTTGAAACTTGTAGTTTTTACCTACTTTAAAATACCAGCAGGAAGTGTGAGCACCTCAGATTTGCCCTAATGCCTCGAGTTGCTGTGGAGGGACCCTCAAGCCCCTCAGAGGCCAGCCTCCTGCTTCCAAGCTGTCTGTCCTCTGGAATAAACTCACTGCCCTAAACCACCCCACACAACAGGGGATGTGACGACAAGCCTGTCTCCTACTGGAATGGCTGCTATGACTTCTCGATGGCCCAGCCTTTCGTGGGAGCTACATGGACCAGGACCAGGACCAGGCCTTGCGTGCACGCGGCAGGTGTAGATCAGCAGCTGTCACATTCAAGACAGCAGGAGGTCCACCTGGGAGGCTCATCCATGGTTCTCCCAGGACCAATGCCAACAAGTGACCAGGTTGTCTTGAAATCCCAATAGACTTCTTGTAAAGCATTCTTGTGACAAAACTCCTGCTTCATACCAGGCTGCCTCCCGTGATCACCATCCAACAGTCACCTTTTCCCAGGTCTTATTTCTGGAGCTTCCTCTCCTCATTGTGGGAGCCAAGGAGCTGGCTGGGATGAGGAGCCCTCCTGTCAGAGGTTCAAGGTGAGGGTGGAACCCCAGCTCCCTCTGGGACTATGGGATCCCCTTGTGGTCATCAGAGATAGGTGCTTTCAACCTGCTAGGCCATGCAGCAGGAGGGACTGCACGCCAAGCCTCAGAAGAGGGTCCAAGAGGAGCCCATGGAGGTGTGTCAGAGGCCAGAGGAGGTCACTCCCAGAGAGAAAAGAGAAGTGAGCTCTGAGCACCAAGGGCCAGGGCTGAACTAAGGCAGAGAGGCTGGGACCCACCTTTCCAGCTCTCCAGGGTCATGTGTGACTCCTGGCATGATATTGCCCTCACTGCCTCACCTTGCCACCCTCTTCTGTCCCCTTGCAGACATTAGCTAAAATTCTGGAAAATTTCAAAGGCTTTTGTACTTAAGGGAGAGTAGGGCCAGAGAGTTCATGGGCAGGTCCTGAAGGACAGTGGCTGACAGGCTGACACAAATCTCTCATGTCCTGGCTCTTCCCAGTGCTGTTTCCTGTCCTGCTGTGACACTATGACTCCAGCCTGGGCTGCAGGGGGCACCTCAGGATACTGTCCTAGACAGCGAGATGAAGGCTGGGAGGGAGAGGAAGGGGCTGGTTTGGGAGGGAAAGCCCCCTGAGAACTGCTTTCCTTCCCCAGCGTCTGTCCTTAGTGAGCACCACCAGGGATGGTCATGGGAGACCTCAGGAGCCCCCTCAGTATTGCTGGGCCCCTTGCCCCTCCCCCCAGGCTAGAATTGCCCAGTCTTCGCCCACCTCCCAGCAGGTCTCATACCATGATGCAGGCGTGGGCCTTGTGGTAGTAGGAGGCATGCATACTCTGGAACCGCTCCTGGCCCGCCGTGTCCCAAAAGTCTGCAATATGAACACAGCTCTGACTACCTGACAGGCTGGAGGGCAGGGGCCCTGAGCATCTCCACGCAGGTGTCTGCGCAGAAGCATGGGGGACATGGAGTCCACCCAGCGTGCTGTCAGGACCGAGGGAGCCTGGCTGAGCTGAGAGGCCTGTGCACACCTGTGTGCGTGTGGGTGGATGAGAGGAGGCACAGGGCCAGGAGGATGGAGAATGCAGACAGGAAGCCCCAAGGAGAAGCTCCCTCCCACCCCCATGTCCCCCTGTGTGGTGACTGCAGAAGGTGAACACGGTTAGGCAGGATGTTGGGCCTGGCCAAGGGGAAGGTTGTCACCTCACGGTAAGTCAGAGCCCTTTGTGGAAGAGAATTTTCAGACCATGTTTGTTATGTCTGGACGCTGGCTCCATCAGAACAGGAGGTCAGAGCACTGGAAATGAGCCCCTGCATCTTCCTCCCTTCGCAGGCCTCCAGGCTCTCAGCAGGTGGCCTTTCTGCCACCCCTCACCTGCATCCCTTCTGGGGTCTCATTTCCTCCCACTGGATTCTCTCCCTCAGACCTTGTCTCCCTCCCACCCCCCACCCCCTGCCTGAGAGTTGGAGTAATTGTGTTGCTCACCCACAAGAATGGTCTTGCCATCCACAGTAGCTGTGTGCTTATACAGGGTCAGGGCGTACGTGGATAGCTGCTGGGGCTGACTGTGGTCAGGTTAAGGAGCAAAGGTGAACAAAAAGGGGAGAGGTTTGTGTGACAGAATGGGCTCTTTCTCTCCTTTTCTTTCTGGCATTATTTCGATTTTAAATGGAATGAATCAGCCTCAGGTATCTCTGGCACCAGCTCCATGGGCGAGGACGAGTGGGGGAGCCTGGCAGGGTGTCCTTACCACCTGGGTCCGAGGGGACCCCTGGAACGGAATTTTACAGATAGGCTGTCATAAGCAGCGTCATGTGTTACTTTAGCAATAGGACTGTTTCAGGGAAGAAAGCTACCACAAGCCAGACAGCTGACCAGCTGTGAACTGTAGTTGGCCTGTGTGTGAAACCCCAACAGGACCCCTGGGGGCAACCCTTCCTGAAGCAGCAAGACGTTGGCAGTAACCCCTGGGACGCAGGACATGCAGGTGGGTGGGTGTAAGGGAGACCCGATGGAAGGTGAGGCAAGAAACGCCCCAACTCCCTGGGGGCTCCGGCCTCCTCTCACCCACAGTTCCCAGAGGGTTTACCTGGGAAGCTTTGTAAACTATCCTGGTTGCCAGGCAGGTCTCACTCCCAACCTGCAGCACGAACGATTCATGGGGAGAGGGTGGGGCTGGCAGCTCATATTTCATAGAGCTCATTCACACCAGAGAATTATTAAATATCAGGAGCCCAAGCTTTGAGGTGAGATAGGTAAAGTGATCTGCACAGGGATCCAGGCCTTTGGCAGGCACTATTAGCCACTCTACCGCCCTCCTAATATATAGCAAATCCAAATATGAGTAAGGCCCAAAATAGGCAGCATTTCAAACCTTGAAGGATACAATCCATCCATGAGAAATCTCTCCATGAGTCTGTAAGGAGAACGTGCACGATGGTCAGGCACGTCCCCCCGGGGGCCACCAGCTGAAGTCACCTGTGGCCCCTCCCCCTCGATCCTCAGCCACACAGGTTCCCTTTAAGGAGGATGCCCAGGACCTCCCTCTTCCTGACTGACTCCCCTGAAGTTCCCAGCACACACAGCTGCTCTGCCCACGGGCAGGCACCACAGCAGCTGATCAGCAACGCTAGTTGAAGAAGTAAAGACCCGTCACCTGAGTTCTGCAGTATGTCTATGCTGGAGATCTGTGTGGACCATAGTAAACTCAACAGATCTTAAACTGAACTTGTGTAACCAACTAAATCTGATCCTGCCGAGGGACCTAGTTAGTGCCATCCCTCCTTCTTCACGCCTGGAACCTGGGACTTACATGACTAACCTCCATGACCTAACAGCTCACGCTGCTGTGTGCACCAGTCCTGTGAGGCTCGGAGATCCACTATCTCCACCTCTGCACTGTGGACACCGCAGTCACCATTGCGTTATAAATGGGAAGCTTGAGGCCAGGAAGGCTGTACCCCTAGCCTGAAATCTGTTTCCCCCACAATCTGCAGGTCTTCCAGGCAAGTTCTATCTCACCTTGCAGTGCCTCGCTGCCCCGCAGATAGCACCAATGGAAACATACATATTTTACTTATGATATCTCTCAGATAGAGTGGAATGCACATGGAAGCGATTTTTGAATTTTTAGTTTATTTCTGCATCCCCAGGGCCTAGGTAAAAAAACGTCTAGACTATAACCACCTTCCAAACACCATGGCATATTGCAGCCATGCCCTCACCCCCACAAGCAAAGGCTGAGTGAGGAGTCGAGCAGACTTCCATGCTTTTGAGACTGTAACTAGTGTCCAACAAGGCCGGGTAGGGAGTGGACTTCTCCCCTGCAGAGGGCAACGAGGTTCCCTCCCTGCACAGTGTCAGCTGAGACCCCACAGTCAGAGGCGGTGGGTGGGGGTGGTGCAGCCCCTCCTCCTTCCCCAGTGAAGAGCACCACAGGAAGCCAACTCAGACAGAAGTTTAAATAACACAATATTCAAAATGTCCCAGTTTCAGCAGAAAATCATTCATCATACCAAGAACCAGGAAACTCTCCAACAGAATGCAAAATGACGATCAGCAGACACCAACACTATGACAAGCCAGATGTTGCAATCATCTGACAAGGCTGATAAAGCAGCTTCATAAAAACGCACCACTGAGCAAGTGCAGATGTGCTTGAAGTAAATGAAAAATATAGCAAGTCTCAACAATGGACTACTTTTCAGCACAGAAATAGAAGATATAAATAAGGACCCAACACTAGGAAGAATTAACGCCATTAAAAAGTCCATACTTCCCAAAGCAATCTATAATGTCAATGCAATTCCTATGAAAAGACCAATGGCGCATTTCACAAAATTAGGACAAATAATCCTAAATTTATATGGAACCACAAAAGACCCTGAATAGCCACAGCAATCTTGGGAAAGAAGAACAAAGCTGGTGGAATCATGCTACCTGATATAAAACTATACTACAAGGCCATAGTAATCAAAATAGTATACTAGTGACATAAAAACAGACAAACAGATCAATGTAACAGAATAGAGAGCCCAGAAATAAACCCACACCTTTATGGTCAATTAATAATTGACAAAGGAAGCAAAAACATTCAATGGGCTAAAACCAGTCTGTTCAATAAATGGTGTTGGGAAAACTGCATAGATAACATGCCAAAAAAAAAAAAAAAAAAAAAAAAAGAAAGAAAGAAACTAGATCACCTTCTTATATTGACTTTTGTTTTTGGATATGTCTCCTTGGGCAACAAAAGAAAAAATAAACAAATGGGATCACATCAGACTAAATGAGAGCTGCACTGGGTGCTGTGGGCATGAATTCATGAAGACAGCCTGAAACCAGCAAATCCCCAGAGACTCATTCACAGCTACTCAGGTCCAAGGCCTTGCTAGTCAAAGATAAAGGTGGACAACAATGTGGTTCTGGGGCACCTGGGAGGGAAGATTACACAAGACATTTGTCTGGGGCAGGTCCACCCTCATTCTGTGAAGGCAGAAATGGATGTGTGCCCTCGCTAGCCCAAGACAGGTGAGAACTAGGATCACAGCTCCTGGAGAGAAGGTGCCAGAGCCTCTGTTCCAATCTTGTGCACATAGGTACTGACATCAGTTAAAAAATAAGCCAAACTTGCCCTAGCCAGTTTGGCTCAGTGGATAGAGCATCAGCCTGCAGACTGCAGGATTCCAGGTTCAATTCCAGTCAAGGGCACATGATGGGGTTTTGGGCTCAATCCTCAGTAGAGGGCGTGCAGGAGGCAGCCCATCAATGATTCTCTCTCATCATTGATGTTTCTCTCTCTCTTTCTCTCTCTCTTTAAAAAATTTTTTTAAAAAAATTAAGCCAATCTTTACGTTGAGCATGCTTATTTGTCATTTCTACCCAGTCTTTGAGCTCAGTGAGTCCCTCAGAGAAAGCATTTTTACTACCTTTACCCAGTCTGTCACTGGTTGTGCTAGTCACATCTGTCACACTTCCTCCAACTTCAGTCTCTCAGTCCACAACCACATACAGGAACACCCCAGTTCTCCCTCCTCAGTCTGGACTGCTCCAGTGATCTCTAGGGTGACCTGCTCCACACTGTCTGCCAGCGCTCATGGAAAAAGCTCAACTTCCTTAGTCCTATGACTTGAGCCCCCACAGATGCTGATGTGATCCCCCAGTCTCCCCATTTCCCCAGTGCACACCTGGGCTCCAGCCAAACTACTCTCATGACTTCCACAGAAGCCGTGCTCCACTGTGCCTCCAGAGAACTCTCCTGAGAGCTTAGACCCACCCTGGGCCCTGCCTTTCTTCCCCAATTTCCCAACATACTTGGACTTGCCCACAGCGCTGTCCCCCAGGCAGATGATCTTCACGTTGTCATCAGCATCATATTTCTCTTGGTCCACCTCACAGGGGTTGGCTTTGTCCCTGGCCATTGGCCCCTGGCTCAGCTCAGGGGAGGGGGCTCCTGTCTGTATGGACAGCGGAGAGAAGGAGCGGATGAGAGGGGCCCGAGGACACAGGTACACCTTCTCTATTCACCACCTGGCCCACACCCGCTGAATCAGCGGGTGGTAATCTCTTACCCCACCACGACCCCCTCAGAGCGGTTGACTCTGTCATCTCCTTACCACAGACACACGCTCAGGGCCATACCGCCCACTCCCACCCGGAGAGAGAGTACAGGCTTTCTACACACAGTTTTCTCATTTGTAAAACAGGGAGACAACGCAGTGCCCATGTCGTATGACCGACGTCAGACTCTGTCAAAGACACGGCGCTCTGTAGCCTGGGCCGCCATCACTGAGTCACAGTGACAGACCCCCAGCAGAGGCAGGCCCTGTCCTCCCGATCCTCTGCCTCAAGCCTCTCACCACCGCCCCATTTCCCGGCGCGCCCGCGAGACTCCGCCCGGCCGACCCGAGGCGCCGCGCCCCAGCAGCGCCCGGAGTGGCCACCTCCGAACCCTGCGACGGTGGGCCGCCCCTCCGCACACAGCGGCAAACTCCCTCCCTCAACAGATATCTGGGGGCGGCGGACAAGTCTGAGACCCGCTGCCCGCACCTCTTGGGCCCTGCCCTCCATCCCGGGTGCCCGGGACGGCCCTGCGGACCCGCACCCCTAGGACCCGTCCGCTCGGACCCGCGGGGCTCACGCAGCGCCGCACCGGCTTCGGACTCGGCTGCGTCCCCGCAGCTGCTACGCAACGGCGCAAGGACCCCGACCAGGGCTGCCCGACCGAAGCCTGAAGGACCCCACGAGGCGCGGCTGCCTAGCGCGGTGCCGGCGGGAGGACGCGGGGAGGCTGGGGGGGTGGGGGGGCGGGGCGGCCTCGGGCTCGTGGAGGCAGGAGTCTGGGTCAGCGGGCCCGGGACTAAATCAGGGCTTCCGTGCTCAGGCCTCTTGGGATGGCGGGACAGCGGGCCTCAGGCGTGGGGGTAGGACCCCAGGGAAGGCCCCCTGCAGAAGTTGGGGCACAGGTGCGGGGGCTGCCGCTGCGCCCAGGGACCCCTGGCTGGGCCACCGCCTTCAGGAAAGTGGTGGAGGGTGGCGCTTCAGGGGCGGGAGGCACGTGACTGGAGAGTTCTAAAGTTTGCAGTTCTCCGGTGGGTGAATTTGAGTTCATTTTTCTATGCGGCGACATGTGCTATTAACCATGAATCGAGACAGCCGCCACCGAGCCTGCGTGAGCAGGGAGCCTAGCCCGCCCTCGGCACCGCCGGCCCAGGTGCGTTCATGGATTCTGTCAGCAAGGGTCTGTGCGGAGCAGGTGTGCGCCAGGCCAGCCATTCCTTCCAGGGACTGAGGGTACCGCCGAGAGCAAAGCGGAGTTGCCCTCGTGGAGCTGAGCGCCCGGTGGGCAGGCAGGCGTGAACCAAGTGCCTGCACAATAACGTTCCGGAGGACCCTCCGAAGGAAATGCGCTAGGAGGCGGAAGAAGAGGCATCAGGACTGGGAAGTCTAGGGGCTGAGTTTACGCCATCCAGGGGGAAACCCCACACCAAGGCCGTCAGGCAAGAAAGTGTTTTGGAGCTGAAAGGCTCATGAGGCCTTAGCAAAGGAAAGCTACAGGAGGAGGGGTCTCAGGCGACCTTGGAAAGACAGGAGGGCCACAGCATGCAAGACATAGCAGGCCATGAGGGGGGTGGGGATCTTGATTTCTATCCTGAGAGCAAAATCCTTGAAGGGGTAAGGAGAGGGGGTCCCGTGAGGAGGCTGCTGCCCAGTGTGGTACTGGGGTGGTGGACTGGAGCGATTTGAGAGGGAATAGTGCCAGGAGTTGGTTATAGCTTGGATATGGAGGAGGGTGTGCAGGATGGCCCTCTGGATATTTGCAAATACTGCATTTGCTCTCGAGTTACCCAGGGAGCGTGGGTCCCCCACGCTGTCTCCATCTTGCATGCACTGTGCCTCCTACAAGCTGAGAGCTGTCAAAGGACCCAGCAAGCTTGGCTTGACGTCTTTGTTGGGCCAGACCCTGTACTGCTCTTCTGTGGCGGCCAGGCCTGGTTCCGGTGGGAGTGCTGGCTGACCCCTGTCCTGCCTTTCTTACAGATGCCTTCCCCACCCACCAGCACCTCCTGCTGCTGTGGATCGCACGGTGGTGACCAGGGCTGTGCGTCTCTGTGCAGGTCCTTGTTTTCACTTCTGTGGGGCGTACACCCAGAAGTGGAATTGCTGTAGTGTGTGGTGATTTTATATTTAATTTTCAGTGAGCCACCCTGTTTTCTGCAGCAACTGCACCATTTTGCATTTATCTTCCCTGTTTACGACTGAATAAGATTGTATTCTATGGAGAGACTGCATTTGGTTTATCCGTTTTTCTGTGGGGGGATGTTTAGGTTGTTTCCACCATTTTGCTATTGTGAATAAGGCTGTTACAAACATTCATGAACAAGTTTTGTGTTGAACATCTGTTTTAAGTTTTGGGAGTATATAACTAGGAGAGGAATTGAGTCAAAAGGTAACTATTTTTAACTGTTTGAACACACATTAAACTATTTTACACAGAGGCTGCACTATTTTGTATTCCTATCAATGTAAGAAGGCTCCAATTTCTCCACATACTCGTCAAAACATCAACTTCTTTATTGTATTCATCAAAGTGTGTATGAGAACAGGCTTCTCTCATTGTGGTTTTCCTTTTCAATGATTATAAAGTTGAACCTTCCAAGTGATTGTCATTTGTGTGTCTTCTTTGGACAACTGCCTATTCATGTCCTTTGCTCATGTTAAGATTGGGTTGTGTAGCCCTGGGTGGTGTGGTTCAGTAGTTGGAGTATCGACCTGCTCATTGAGGGGTTGCAGGTTCGATTCCGGGTCAAGGGCATGTACCTGGGTTGCAGGTTCAATCCCCAGCCCTGGTCGAGGTGCAGGCAGGAGGCTACCAATCGATGCATCTCTCTCACATTGATGTTTCTCTCCCGTCCACTCTAACTAAAAACATCACTGGAAAAAAATATCCTTGGGTGAGGATTAACAAAAAACAAACAAAAAGATTGGGTTGTGCCCCTAGCCGATTTGGCTCAGTGCAAACAGCATTGGCCCACGGACTGAAGGGGTCCAGGTTCGATTCTGGTCAAGGGCATGTACCTCAGTTCCAGGCTCGATCCTCAACCCTGGTTGGGGAGCACATGAGGAGGCAACCAATCAACGTCTCTCTCACACAGATGTTTCTCTCTGTCTCTCCCTCTCCCTTCCACTCTCCCCAAAAATCCATGGAAAAATGTCCGTGGGCCAGGATTAACCAAAAAAAGCTTCCGGCAAGGCTTTTTCTTAAATGGAGAGGCGGGGCCAGGGTGGAGTCGGGGGCGGGGCAGGGCTTGCGGCTATCGCTGAGCTGAGCTGGAATTTGGGGGCGTGGCCTAGCTGAGCACCCGGAGCCCGAAGACCCGCTTGGATGTGCGGGCAGAGCGGGAATGGAGGTGAGAGGTCCCTGAACCTGAGGGAGGGAGGTGGCCCAACTGGAGCTGCACGGGGTTCAGGACAGGAGGCAGGCGGCTGGCGGACATGAGGCGAGTGTGGCCTGGGAGCAGCGCGGCAGGTCCTGAGGTGTGAGGCGAGGGGTGCGGAGCGCGTGAGGCCTGAGGGGAGCCGTGCGGAGGGCGTGAGGCGAGGCCGCCGGCTGTGAGGCGTGAGGCCTGAGGTGAGGGGTGCGGCGCGCGTGAGGTGAGGCCCGGGTGCGAGGCCGGAGCTGGCGCAGGGCCGGGAGGAGCGGCTGGGCCGCAGGTGAGGCAGCTCCCGGCGGGTCCCCTCGTCGCTGTGACTTCTTTCTCCGGAGCCACAGCCGCCGCTCAGCTCGTTCCTAGAGCCACAGCCGCCCTCCCAGGCTCCCCGGTGGCTGCTTCTGGGCCAAGTTCTTCTGTGCTTCCTGTCCCCGCAGTAATGGACGCTCCCTAAAGCAAGGGCGATGTGTGTGAGCTGTCAGAACGTGGCCGTGTAGCTCAGTGGGCGGAGCACCCTCCGGGACAGACGCAAACAATGTTGCAGCTTTGGTCCCGGGACTGCGAGTCCGCGTCTCTCGACCTCCTCCCCGTCCTCTGACGTCAGGGATGAAGGGGAACCATGTGCAGATCCTCACACGCCGACAGCGGGTCCTCATGGCATCGCCTCCCAGGGGTCATGTTCTCTGCAGGGAGCGCCCGGTCTCCTCTCTGACCCTGCTCAGGTGTCCCCGTGTCCCCGCGGCCGCGCCATGTGCCTCAGCAGGCACGTAGGGGCACCTCCATAGCCCGGAGGCCTCGCCACAAACCATGAGGCAGAACGAGTGTCGCCTGCAGAGGACCAGCGCGGGGGTGGCTGGTGTGGGAAACGGGGTGTGTTGTGGTTTATTGTTTGTTGCAATGTAGTGAGAGTTTGGGTGAGGAGTGGGTTACTGAACACAGATTTATTCATGCTTTGCTTCATCTTATAGAGGAACTAAAGGCATTGGGACTATTAGCAAACATGTCCTGTGGAACATAAGAAATTGTACTATGAGAAAGCGTATTTCTAGAAAGGAGTTTGTTCATGCATTCACCAATTTAAAGAATACTGGTGTCACAGACAATTCACATTCCTTATGAAGGGGTCGCCGTTTTGCCACCTGATACTTGGAATCTTGATCTTTATGGAGGAGCAGGACTCAGAAAGACCCTTTGGCCCCGCCCCCTCTCCTGCCAAGAAAATGCTCTTCTCTTCTGCCCCCTAGTGAGCATAGTAGGAATAGCATCTTCTAAAGCGCCTGCTCATGTTTTGCTAGGACTGGAAGGCCCCGAGCTCCGAATGCCTTGTGTCCCCACTGTTCCCTTTCTGTTTCAGCCTCTCCTGCAGGCAGGGCCTCTGACTCTCATGTATGTGAGGGGCCTTGCTGTGCACCCGGCGCCCAAAGACCCGCCAGGATGTGCGGGCAGAGTGGGAATGGAGGCGAGAGGCCCCTTGAACTTGAGGGGAGGGAGGTGTAGCCCTGAGGAGCGGGGGCGGGGGTGGGTGTGTGTGTGTGTGTGTGTGTGTGTGTGTGTGTGGCCCAACTGGAGCCTACACGGGGTTCAGGACAGGAGGCAGTCAAGGGCACATGCTTGGGTTGTGGGCTCTATCCCTAGTGGGGGGTGTGCAGGAGGCAGGCAGTCAATGTTGTTCTCTCATCATTGATATTTCTATTTCTCTCTCCCTCTCCCTTCCTCTCTGAAATTAATAAAAATATATTAAACAAACAAACAAACAAGAGCATTGCTTGTAAATGTTAGAACCAGGCTCAGATAAATTCCAGGGACCCAAAGCTTAGGAGTTCCCTCCCTCAGAACTGCTGGAATTGCACATGAAGAAGTGCAAATTATGGAAGGAGCCACTTTGGGCTAAATAATTAGAAAGAGTTTTTATTCTCTTTAGACGAAGAGACCAGGCTTGGTGAGCAAAGGAAAGACTTGTGTTGTCGCTCTCTCTGCTTCCTGTCACTGCGTCGGCAAGGTGGGGGAGCCGAGCTAGCTCGAATAAAGACTCTTATGCTTTTGCATCGGACTGGCTGGCTCCCTGATGTGGTTTCTTGGGGATCCTGAAATCTGGGCATAACATTTGGGGGCTCGTCCGGGATCCCCAAAACCATTGAGGGACCCCCCCAATCCGTAGAGTCTGACTGGCCGCGGTAAGTGTCTGTGTGTTGTGTATTCTGTTCTGTGTGATATATGTTATCTCTAAGGGACTTTTCCTGTATCTGGAGGAATGGCTTCTAGATGGTACTCACCGTCAAAACTCAAACTGGCTAAGGGTTTGAATCTGGCCTATCTTTTTAAAAAGGTAGAAGAGAAGCATTCCTAGGCAGTTTTCTACTGCCTCTGTTCAGGGACTTGTTCTGTATCTGTTCTGTGTGAGCTCACTTCTGAAATCTGTAATCGCCCGCAATGATCTAAGTGGACGCACAGGGGGATCAAGGGCAGGAGGAGTCGGGGGACGCCTCGACCCTCCATCTGGAGGGGTGTAGTTTTGCTTCCGTGGAGTTGGAAGGTCTGTAGGAACCCCCTCAATCTGAGAATCTGAGACGAGGCGGGTCGCTCCCGCTGGTTTGGCGTAAGGCCATCGTCTAGTTGCTTCCATGGAGTTGGAAGGCTGTTCTTTGGGGCCCTCTGTTTGTCTGTGTCTATGTTTTTCTGTTTTCTGTGGACTTACTGGACGGATGTTATGGGACGGACTCAGACTGCTCCTTTGGGTATTGTGATTGATCATTTCAAGGAGATTGGGGGAGGCTGTAGAGCTCCCTCAGGAGTTGGGAAGTTGTTATTGTTTAAACTCTGAGTGAATGTCTGGTGAAAGTGTGTGAGTGTGGAGGGAGGGGGCCTGCCCTCTCCCCTCCTTTGTGTGGCTCCATGACTTCGGTCAGGTGGGCATCTGAGTGAGGATCTGTGAAAACAGGTCACCCCCTCCCCAAGTAAATGCGTCTGGGATTTCTGTGCATGTGTAGAGAGAAAAGCTGGCTTAAAACTAATGCTCGCACTGTCCGATTTTGGATAGAGTTTTGAGCTAGAGTCTCTTTGCAGATGTGCAGGATGGAGCCCAAGACTGATCATTTACCCAAAGAAAAAAAACGGATGCTAGCTAGATTCTAGACTGATTGAGAAATGCTGAATATTTTGACTTGCCAGCTAAAAGTTTAAGGTTCGAATTGAATTGGGAAAAATTGTCTTATTGTGGTAACTAAATGCCTTTGCTTATTGGTACAGCCACCATTTTGGGCTGCATGACTTGGCAGCTGCCATGTTGGCCGCATGGTTTGCCGCTCCCCTGGGGGCCGCCATCTTGAAACAGCAAAGGCCCCTCCCTCTGATTTAGTCAGGGGTGGAGCTTTAAGGCGGAGTTTTATGGGGCAGAAGTAAGCTTGCCTCGCGGATTTATTTTTAAGCTGATCTCTTAAATCTAGAAAACCCTGCTCTCCTTAAACTAAGGACAATCAAAGGTTATGTCAAAGTCTTTAAAAGGGACTGATAGCAGTAATCCAATTTCTAAAAGTCAGATAGAGACTGTGGTTTCATGCTGATATTCAAGGGCATATTTTTCCTTTGCCTGGGAGGGACAGTGCAGCTGTCCCAGGGTCGGGAGGGCTCCAGCTAACTTGCAACTCAGTGTTTGGGAGACCCAGGATATGCCTAAGTTTAACATAGGTTACCCAAGGACTCTAGATAATGTGTTTACCCACAGCTGTGGTTTGGATTGCATGCTGTCTCTGCTTCTGTAAATTAATCTGTCCTTATTGCTTAAATATGTATCCTTGTTGTTAAATTTGAATGTATTGTTAATCTGAGGACATGTCACCTAAAAATTAAGGCTAAAAGTTTTAACTAACTGAAAAGTATGGCTTTGGTGTGATGGGAGGAAAGAAATTTTGAATGGATGGTAGGCCAGTAAGCTGGAACTGGTCACTGGTGGTGGATTGTGAGAAGGGCTGGACACTGCCTAACTTCTCCTTCCTTGGTACCCCTGAAACATCAGAGGGTACTTTTGGCCTTGGTTTTCTTGGTTTCTGGTTTTGGATTTGTTTGTTTGTTTGTGATGAAAACCGTTTCTATCTGAATGAGACATAGGTCAAGAATCCTGTCCTGGAATGTGGGAAAGGGAAGACCCCCACATCTGTTCCTGTCAGGCCCCCATCAGGGGACTTGGGCGATGTTCCTGTTATCAGCTCAAGAGCCAAAGACTGTAAAAATACTTGTTCACTGAAAAGGTGTAAGTGTAAATGTGTATTTGATGTTTGTAAGCATCTCTGTTTGTTTGCTGGGAACTTTGATTTGCTATGTGATATTCTGTGCTGGGTTGGGATTTTGGAATTCTGGGGTAAATTTAAAAGGTATCTGTGGCTTTTCTAGTCTGATTGGGACATTTAAGGATGGGGCTCACAGTTCCTCAGGACAGAGATTTCATGGGCCCTTCCCCCTGCCTGTGAAAGGAAGGCAACGGGCTCTAGAATCTGTACGAGACCAGCCCAACCCCAACTCCTCCTCATCAGCACAGACCAGGAGATTGGGTCTACGACAGAAAGCACCGCCAGGAGAACCTCGAGCCACGTTGGAAGGGTCCCTACACTGTGGTGCTGACGACCCCCACCACTCTCAAGGTAGAAGGCTTCGCGACCTGGGTCCATCTGTGATCTGGGAAGACTTCGTCACCAAATGGAGCGTTGATCGAGATCAACGCAACCCGCTCAAGCTCAAGCTACGGCATGCTCGACCTGCCTGATGCTGGTAACATTGCTCGCGATCACTCCTGCTACTGGGAGCCCCCACAATACTGTGTAATAGACTGAGATGATGCCTGCATCTTCACGGACATGGCTCCAAAGAGACAAGGATAATTCATAGGATGTTATATTGACCTTTGATTCTCTTGCAGGTTTGAATGTATGTTGGCTGTCCTGGAAGGGGACTGTGTGGGGTGAACCCCAAGAGTAGAGGGTGTCTTGCTGCCAAGAGGGCAGGTGCCCAACTGGGCAGGGAAGGGTGCCCATCAGGTTTTGGTCTCTGTTGAGAGACAGTTGATAGTTGGCAGCCTGTGTACTGCTTGCAGGCCTTTGTGACCATGCCCATGTCAGGGGTAGTAAGCTGGAAAAGGCCTGCTTAGAATAGAAGGTCTAAGGCATGGTTATGCATAGAAAGAAAGTTTAATGCCAACAATTAAAAGGAATTGGCAAGGAAAGTCAGAAAATCTTAGAGTAGATCAGTATGTCTTATGTAATTCCTCCGAAATTTGGCAATGCTAACATAAGGACATTTCTTTGCATAGATTCAATAAGACTGGTTCCTAATAGTGGTTTTATTAACGGAAAACTTTGACTGGAGTATCATGTTTTAAAGAGCTCTGTCTGAGCTCTAAAGACTTGAAGCCAGTAAGAATGCCATGAAGAAAGCCTGGTATCCTGCTTGGAAGCCCTGAAGATGGCTGGCGCTGGAGTGTCAGGCCGATGCCCTACCATCACTGGTGGTTGGTAAGAGTAGAAGGGGAGCAGTAAAGATGCTTCTGCATCCCTGCGGAACCCCCACACACTCTGGGCCGCAACAAGTAGGAGGGCTACTGAGATGGGCCTTAAAGCCTGGAGCGTGGGCTCAGGTGGAGTTGCTACAGGTGAGGGATTCACCTAACTCAGCAGATACTGCAGGCGGGCCTGATGGCAGCTGGGTGGCTTGGCTTCCTGGCCCTATGGGGCACATTAAGATTCAACCATGAGATTCCAGCAAAGGTAATCAGTTACCATTCTTGTTGTGTTTATGCAAACATAATCTTAATTTGGCTTTTTGATAGCCATGGAGGAATTTTAAGAAGAAAAATCCTATTTCAATAGAAGTTGTTAAAGCTAAAATGGTTTCTTTCCCTTCCACCAGACCATTTGTTAAGATATGCCCAGTATGGGCCTCTAGCAACGGTGGAATAGAAATGCAGTCCGTCTCATGACTGAGCCGGAAGTTCCAAGACAAAGGGGGGAATGAAAGGGCGAGGGCTAGGCCCTCCACCTTGCCCCAGGGTAAGGGCTAGGCCCTCCACCTTGCCCCTGGGTAAGGGCTAGGCCCTCCACCTTGCCCCAGGGTAAGGGCTACGCCCTCCACCTTGCCCCAGGGCAAGGGCTCCATCTTACCTTGGCCACATTTTTGGCAAGGAGCTTCTTCCCGGAAGTCTAAGCCTCTGCTAGCCACACCCAGGAACAAGACACCGACTTGTGCCTGGCCAATCAGCAGAGCACAGTCCTTTCTCCTCCCCTTATTCCAACTCCCCCTATATAACCAGTCTCCCCACAGAGTTATCTCTCTCTCTGCTTCCTGTCACTGCGTCGGCAAGGTGGGGGAGCCGAGCTAGCTCGAATAAAGACTCTTATGCTTTTGCATCGAAAAAAAAAAAAAAAAAAAAAAAAAAGACTTGTGTTGTCTTAAATCCAGCTTATTTATAAATTATCCTGTGTTTTCCTCTAGCCCTAGCCAGTTTGACTCAGTGGATAGACTATCAGCCTGCGGACTAAAAGGGTCCTGGGTTTGATTCCAGTCAAGGGCATGAACCTCAGTTGCAGGCTCCTCCCCTGCTCAGGCCCTGGTTGGGGTGTGTGCAGGAGGCAACCAATCAATGTGTTTTTCTCACATCAGTATTTCTCTCTGTCTTTCCTTCTCTCTTTCACTCTAAAAATCAATGGAAAAATATCCCCGGTTGAGGCTTAGGAAAAAAAAAGTATACAAAGCCGTGTTTTCCTCTAGAACGTTATTTCCTAAAGTAAAAATGGCTTTGTTTGAGCAGTTTACTTAATGGGGAAAAATAAAATTAATTCAAAATTCTACCCCAAGAGCTAAAAAAAAAACTGCTATCATTTTTAGTATATCCCCCTTCAGACATCTCTACATGCACACATTTCCTTTATTCTGTTTTCTCTAGATTTAATTTACTATTTTAGGTTCTTAATCTGGATGCAAAACATGTAAATTTTTCAACTTTTATTTCTAAAGTTCAAAATGGGTACACATGTTTTAATAAGTTTTGGTATATAGTATTATCATTCAATTCAAATTATATTCTAACTTGAATTATGATGTATTTTTTGGTTTACTTAGAATTGTATTTCATAACATTTAAAAATAAGGAGTTTCTAGGTACCGTCTATTTCTGATTTTTAGACTAGATTAATTACACTGACAAGTAACATCTAATCTAATAAAAGAGAAACATGGTAATTAGCGTACGACCGCTACCCTTCCCATTGGCTAATTAGCGAGATATGCAAATTAATCACCAGACAAGATGGCGGTTAACCGCCAACAAAGATGGTGGTTAATTTGCATATGTAGGCACAATGCAGGGAGGCCAAAGGGAAAGCACAGAAGAAGCCCCCTGCCACTGACAGTGATCGGAAACCCAGGGGGGAGCTAAGAGCCGGGAGGTAGCCATGATCGGAGAATCGGGCGCCTTTGCCGCACTGGCCAGGGATAGCGGGAAGTAGGGGTGGAGCCAGCGATGGGAGCTGGGCAGGGGCAGCTGCAGCTGGGGGGGTCCCCTGCCCAGGCCTAACGCCTTGGCCACAGGTGTTAGGCCTGGGAAGGGGTGGAGCAGGAGATCCCTTGGAGAGCTGTGGGTCCCCTGCCCAGGCCTAATGCCTGGGTGAGAGGCATTAGGGCGGAGCTGGCAATTGCAGGGAGCAGGGGCCGAGTTGGCGATGGTGGGGAGCTGGGGGTCCCTTGCCCAGGCCTAATGCCTTGGCCAGAGGTGTTAGGCCTGAGCATGGGCAGAGCCAGCGATCGTGAGCAGGGGCGGCGTGGGCGATCGTAGGGAGCTGGGGGTCCCCTGCTCACCCTGATCCGGGAAACCCTTCAGGGCAAACCAGCTGGCTCCCACCCGTGCACCAGGCTTCTATCCTATATAATAAAAGAGTAATGTGCACATGCAATTTTTTTTTCAAATATATATTATTGATTTTTTACAGAGAGGAAGGGAGAGGGATAGAGAGTTAGAAACATCGATGAGAGAGAAACTTCGATCACCTGCCTCCTGCACACCCCCTACTGGGGATGTGTACGCAACCAGAGTACATGCCCTTGACCGGAATCGAACCTGGGACCCTTCAGTCCGCAGGCTGACACTCTGTCCACTGAGCCAAACCCGTTAGGGCGGTAATGTGCAAATTGACCCTAACAGCAGAATGACTGGGAATGACTGGTCACTATGACACACACTGACCAGCAGGGGGCAGATGCTCAATGCAGGAGCTGCCCCCTGGTAGTCAGTGCACTCCCACAGGGGGAGCTCTGCTCAGCCACAAGCCAGGCTGACGGCATCACAGCGGCGATGGTGGGAGCCTCTCCTGTCTCCTCAGCAGCTCTATGGATGTTCAACTGCAGCTTCGGCCCGCTGGCAAGTGGACATCCCCCAAGGGATGTATCACTGCCAGCTTAGGCACAATCCCCCGGGGAGCAGGCCTAAGCCAGCAGGTGGACATCCCCCGAGGGGTCCCAGACTGCAAGAGGGCACAGGCTGGGCTGAGGGACCCCCGAATGCACAAATTTTTGTGCACCGGGCCTCTAGTCCTATATAATAAAAGGCTAATATGCAAATCTACCAAACGGTGGAATGAAGGGTTGCTATGACGTGCCCTGACCATCAGGGGGCAGACTCACAATGCAGGAGCTGCCCCCTGGTGGTCAGTGCGCTCCCACAGGGGGAAGCATTGCTCAACCAGAAGCTGGGCTCACAGCTGGCGAGCGCAGCGGCAGTGGTGGGAGCCTCTCCTGCCTCTACAGCAGAGCTAAGGACCCTTCAGGGGATGTCTGCCTGCTGGCTTAAGCCCTCCCCCCCCCCCCACCCCACCCCCATGGTGGAGCAGGCCTAAGCTGGCAGGCGGACATCCCCTGAGGGGTCCTGGACTGTGAAAGGGCACAGGCCAGGCTGAGGGACCACCCCGCCCCCCCAATTGCACGAATGTTGTGCATCAGGCCTCTAGTACTGAATATAATTTTAATTCTTTGAAGTTTGTTGAAATTTGCTTATAGTACAAATGGTCACTTAAAAAATAAGTGTACCTCTGCTGCCATCTCGTGTTCATCTTGGGAATAACACTGTAGTGCAGGTCTTCAGGAAAAGGGGGTGGCTATAGTGCAGTCGTTCTCAACCTTCCTAATGCCACGACCCTTTAATACAGTTTCTCATGTTGTGGTGACCCCCAACCATAAAATTATTTTGGTTGCTACTTCATCACTGTAATTTTGCTACTGTTATGAATCCTAATGTAAATATCTGATATGCAGGATGTATTTTCATTGTTACAAATTGAACATAATGAAAGCATAGTGATTAATCACAAAAACAATATGTAATTATATATGTGTTTTCCGATGGTCTTAGGCGACCCCTGTGAAAGGGTCGTTCGACCCCCAGGTTGAGAACCACTGCTATAGTGGGTCATGTCTAAGTGCTGAATGAAATGTTATTTAGGAGTGTATTTCAGAACTTTTAAAAGTAAGAACTTTCTATTTACCTTTTGTTACTGATTTACTGATTAACCTGTATTAGCGCAAGAAACATAATTTGTATAATTTCAATCTTTTGAAACTTTTTGAAACTTACATGGAGCGTTAAAAAAAAAAATTTCCAAGTATGATTCTTTGCTGCCACCTCATGTGTAATTTGGGAATAACACTTTAGTGCCTTTCAGCAGGAAAGGTTGTTGGGTATAGTGGGTTGAATACAGTTTGCTGCTCAGGTTGTTGAACTTTTTTACATCTTTACTGGAGTCTTTGTGGGAGACTATTGGTTCTGAAAGACGTATGCTCTGTTTCTGAATGAGAGAGGTGTGTTAAATTTATCTCATTTCCCTTGTATCTCTGTTCTATGTACTTTAATTTTGTTATGAAGTGCTTGTGAATTTGGATCTTCCTGGTAAAATAAAGTTATTGATATGAAGCGCTCTTTATTCATAATAATCCTTTTTGCCTTCAAGTCTCATGTGTTATCATCATTTTTTATTTGGTTTACTACTGTTTGCTTAATACATCTTTATTCCATTCTTTCACTTTTGATCTCTTTGTACCCTTATGTTTTAGGTAGCTTTCAGTTTTTATACTAGTTATGAGTGAAATGAGTTGCTTGTGGTTCAATATTTTTTCCCATTCAGTTGTTCCAACACCTTTTATTATATAATGCATTTTTTCAATGATCTAAGGGGATATTTTTATTATACCAAACTTCCATATGCATTTGAATCTATCACTGGACTTTGTATTCTGTTCCATCAATTTATCTATTCACAGGACATTGCCCAAGTTTTTAAATTACTGTAGCTTTATAACACAATACATTGCTCTATCTGGTCAGGATAGCTTTTGTTCATTCATTTGCTTTTTCAGAATTTTCTTTCCTTATTTAAAAAAATATTTTTATTATTGATTTCAGAGAGGAAGGGAGAGGGAGAGAAAGAATCATCAATGATGAGAGGGAATTATCGATTGGCTGCCTCCTGCATTCTCCCCACTGGGATCAAGCCTGCAACCAAGGCATGTGCTCTCACTGGGAATCTCCTGATTCATAGGCCGATGCTCAGCCACTGAAACACGCTGGCCAAGCCAGAATTTTCTTTTCTTTTTATTTTTAATTAAATCTTTATTGTTCAGATTATTACAGTTGTTCCTCTTTTTTCCCCCCATAGCTCCCCTCCACCCAGTTCCCACCCCACCTTCTGCCCTTACCCCTGCCATTGTCCTCATCCATAGGTGTATGATTTTTGTCCAGTCTCTTCCCGTACCCCCCACACCCTTTCCCCCCTGAGAATTGTCAGTCCACTCCCTTTCTATGTCCCTGATTCTATTATATTCACCAGTTTATTCTGTTCATCAAATTATTTATCTTCTTAAAGGATACCTTTCAGCATTTCATATAATACTGGTTTGGTGGTGATGAACTCCTTTAGCTTTTTCTTATCTGTGAAGCTCTTTATCTGACCTTCAATTCTGAATGATAGCTTTGCTGGGTAAAGTAATCTTGGTTGTAGGTTCTTGGTATTCATCACTTTGAATATTTCTAGCCACTCCCTTCTAGCCTGTATAGTTTCTGTTGAGAAATCAGCTGACAGTTGTATTGGTACTCCCTTGTAGGTAACTAATTGTTTTTCTCTTGCTGCTTTTAAGAGTCTCTCTTTGTCTTTTGCTCTTGGCATTTTAATTATGATGTGTCTTGGTGTGGTCTTCTTTGGATTCCTTTTGTTTGGGGTTCTCTGCGCTTCCTGGACTTGTAAGTCTATTTCTTTCACCAGGTAGGGGAAGTTTTCTGTCATTATTTCTTCAAATAGGTTTTCAATATCTTGCTCTCTCTCTTCTTCTGGCACCCCTATAATTCGGATGTTGGTACGCTTGAAGTTGTCACAGAGGCTCCTTACACTATCTTCATATTTTTGGATTCTTTTTTCTTTTTGTTTTTCCAGTTGGGCATTTTTTGCTTCTTCGTATTTCAAATCTTTGATTTGATTCTTGGGATCCCCTAGTCTGCTGTTGGGTCTCTGTATAATATTTTTTATTTCAGTCAGTGTATGCTTAATTTCTAGTTGGTCCTTTTTCATATCCTCGAAGGTCTCACTAAATTTATCGGCGGTTTCTAGAAAATTCTTGAAAACCCTTAAAAGTGTGGTTTTGAACTCTATACCCAGTAGTTTGCTTTCCTCCATTTCTGTCATTTGTGACCTGTTTCTTTGTCTCTTCATTTTGGCTGCTTCCCTGTGTTGGTAGAGTGGCTTTGTGTGCTAGGTGTCCAGAATTTTCTTTTACATTTTTCGTTTTAACATGTGAACTTAAATGAGCTCGTTTTGCTCTTAAAAATTTTGCTCATATTTTATTCAGATCATAATAGATTTATAGTCAACATTGAGAGATTGACATCATTATGTTTTTTCTATCCAATAATATTTTCTATCCAAGATATTGCTGTCCAGTTATTCAGGTGTCTGTTATTGTGTAGCTTTTAAAATTTTGTTTATACAGATAGTGCACACTTTTGTTATGATCATTCCTAGGCATCTTATGTGTTTTGTTGCCATTCTATATTTTCTTTGATTATATATTTCATATATTGTTTTAAAGGCTATGTATTTATATGCATGTTATCTCTCCCTTCCTCTCTGAAATCAACAAAAATATATATTAAAAGAGGAAGATTATTGATTGCACATAAAAATCAATATGAAGTTTGCTTTCTTCACCATATAAGCCAAGTAATAAGACATTTTGGGAGTACATGTCCATCTCCATTTCTGGAACTAAGATTTTAAAAAATATGGTAATATTGATTTTTAGAGAGAGAGGAGGGGAAAGGGAGAGAGAGATTGAAACATGGATGAGATAGAAACATCATATCAATTGGCCACCTCATGCACGCCCCCTACTGGGGATTGAGCCCACAACCTGGGCATGTGCCCTGACTGGGAATCCAACCAACCACCTCTTGGTTCCTGGGACAGCACTCAATCCACAGAGCTGCTCCAACTGCGCTGAACTGAGATTTAACAATTGAACTAAAGTAACTTATTCTCAAGTGAATGATTATGTCAATGAAATGTGGAATAGTCTACTAATTTATCTTGTGGTTGTAAAACTTAAAAAAAAATTTTTGTGTGCCCTAGCTGGTTTGGCTCAGTGGATAGAGTGTTGGCCTGCAGACAGAAGGGTCTCAGGTTTGATTCTGGTCAAGGGCACATGCCCAGGTTGTGGGCTCAGTCCCCAGTAGGGGGCATGCAGGAGGCAGCCGATCAGTGATTCTCTCTCATCATTGATGTTTCCATCTCTCTCTCCCTCTCTCTTCCTCTCTGAAATCAAAAAAATTTATTAAAATATATATTTTTTGTTATTGATTTTTAGAGAGACAGGAAGGGGAAAGGGCTAGAGAGATAGAAACATTGATGACAGAGGAACATCATCGATCGACTACTATCCTGCGCTGCCCCTCCTGGGGATTAAACCTGCAATCAAGGTACATGCCCTTGACTGGAATCAAACCTAGGACCCTTCAGTTCTCAGGCCAACATGCTATCCAGTGAGCCAAACTGGCTAAGGCCATAAAACTTTTATTTAAATTTTCAAAGGTGGGAATGAAGTGGACCAAAAGTTTGCATTTGGCATACTCATGTTAAGCTCATTGTTAAGAAATAAAAATGAGAAAGAACCTACAATTAGCTCCCATTTCTTTTTTTTTTTTCCAGTTGTCATTTCTCTTTATTCTTTCTCCCATTTCTTTCTAAAAGATTTAGTTTGGAAAAACTTGTTTAGGAAGAGAACTTTACCAGGAGTTTCTTTTTAAAAAAATAAAGATTTTAATTTCAAAAAAGGGAGAGGGAGAGATAGAAACATCAATGATGAGAGAGAATCAGTGACCGGCTGCCTCCTGCATGACCCACACTGGGGATCAAGCCCTCAACCCAGGTATGTGCCCTGACTGGGAATCTAACCGTGACCTCCTGGTGTGGCTTCAACTGAGCCACACCAGCTGAGATACCAGCAGTTTCTTGATACCCCTATTTTACCCCTCCACCATCCTATAGGTTTTGAGATTACCTAATGAAAATTAACATGCCACATATTCTGCACTTTTCCTAAATATCACCCATTTCATCTCCACAATCTAAGGCCCTGGTTCCCCATTTTCCCCTGTTCCTAATATTACCTTATTGTCTTCGGCATTAATTTGTATGTGAGTTTTCCTTTTGCATGTACTAGATGTAGTACATCTCTTGTTAATTTGATTATGTTAATTTGATTATTAGCCCAGCTGTTAGAATTTACAACGTATAAGGCAAATAATTACTTTTTAAATCTCCCACAGTTTTGAAGAGCTGGCCTTGTGAAATTATCGGCTGGGACACGGCTAACTTCTCACACTGCTGCAGCCGCGAGATCATGGACACCTGCCAGCAAAGGTAAGCATTGTCATTCCTCTTTCATTCTGTTAGCCTTATGTGTGTGACACTGCAGGGTTTGGTAGAACTTTGAAATTCTGGAATTATTTTCTTTTCTTATACATTGACATTGGCATGAAAAAAAGTATTTGTGAAACTAGCCGCTTGGACTTAGAGTGACATGGGTTCTCTTTAGTCAATCACGGGTTTGTGTACAACATGAGGATCTGGTTCAGTTCATGCATCTTGCATTGGGCAGCTGAGGTCTGGTGTCTCTCTCCAAGTCCTGATTGTGGCTATGGCATCTTAGTTATAGATCCCTGTTATATGTTCAGGGTCTGTGGTTTCGGGTCAAATATGTATTTGAGTGTGTGTCTGGGGTTTGGGTCTCTTTGGGCGTGGCTTTGTGTCCTGGGTTCTTATGCGGGGTCCAAGGGTAGCTGTAGATTCATATTCCTGTGTATGGAATCTGGTCTTAAGAATCTGCTGTCAGTCTCTGGCATCTGGTTTCTGGCTTTTGTGCTGCATAGTATGCTTGAGTCAGGAGAATCACTTTGAGTTTGAGTTCCAGGGCTGGGGGTCCAGGTTTTGGTTTGTGGTCTGCTATAGGGTCCAGGTTCCGGAGTCCAGTGTGTGTGTCTGGGGTCCTAATTTTGGCTCTGGTGTCTAGTGTCTGTCCACTGATGGTCATTGTGTTGAATTCAACACTAATAAGAATTCCCCAAGTGTATAGAGTTCAGGCAGATTATTAAAAAGCTAGGAATATTCCTTGGTAAGTGGAATGGGAAATCTAAGACTCTAACAGGGCCTAGTAATTTATAGGCGTGAATTAAAAAAAATAATAATACAAGTCCATGTAGGCAATAATGGTTGCTTAATTTTTCATTATCATTGAAAATTTAGATTTCCAAACACTGAAAATTCTCATACCTTAAATTACTTTAAATAAAAAAAAAAGTGAACATACATTCCTGGCCGGCATTGGTCAGTGTTTAGAGCAGTGATGGCGAACCTTTTGAGCTTGGCGTGTCAGCATTTTGAAAAACCCTAACTTAACTCTGGTGCTGTGACAGATATAGAAATTTTTTGATATTTGCAACCATAGTAAAACAAAGACTTATATTTTTGATATTTAATTTATATATTTAAATGCCATTTAACAAAGAAAAATCAACCAAAAAAGTGAGTTCACATGTCACCTCTGACACGCGTGTCATAGGTTCGCCATCACTGGTTTAGAGCATCGTCCTATGCACCAGCGGGTTGTGGGTTTGATTCACAGTGAAAGGTACTTACCTGGGTTGCAGGTCCAATCCCATCCCCAGTCAGGGCACGTGTGGGAGGCAACCAATAGATGTGTCTCTGTCACATCGATGTTTCCCTCTCTCCTGCCTCTTTCCCCCCCTCTCTCTCCCCTCTCTCCCTCCTCCCTTCCACTCTCTAGAAATCAATGCAAAAAATATTCTCACTCCTGGTGAGGATTAAAAAAATGTAAAAATACATATTTAGGAAAAAAAGGTGAGTTACTCTTGAATTATGCATATGGTCTGTAAATATATAGTATTTGTATGATACATATACATCTTTGTATTATGTGCTCCATATGTTATTATTAGAATGTAATATTTTGTTGGCCTAAAAAATGAAATACTTGTAAATTAAACAAAATCTTGTAGCCTGTATGAATATTTAATACACCATTTTAATGTTAATTGATGTCTTACCCAGTTTTTACAAAATTTATGTCATAATATTTAATTAATTTTATTTTACAATCTTTCCAAAGTTTAAATTTTAAGAAATGTTATAATTGCTCAAAACATGACTACTTAATTCCAATGGGCCCTGAAATACCTCAAAAATTTAATCTCTATCTTTATGAAAAAAGTTTTAAAACTCATTAGGCCGTAACTGGTTTGGCTCAGTGGATAGAGCGTCGGCCTGTGGACTGAAAGGTCCCAGGTTCGATTCCTGTCAAGAGCATGTACCTTGGTTGCGGGCACATCCCCAGTAGGAGGTGTGCAGGAGGCAGCTGATCGATGTTTCTCTCTCATCGATGTTTCTAACGCTCTATCTCTCTCCCTTCCTCTCTGTAAAAAATCAATAAAATATATTTAAAATAAAATAAAATAAAAATAAAACTCATTAGGACTAGTCCTGGTTGATTTGGCCCAGTGGATAGAGCTTTGGCCAGCTGAATGAAGGGTCCTAAGTTCGATTCTGGTCAAAGGCATATACCTGGGTTGCAGGCTCAATTCCAGTCAAGGGCATTACCTGGGTTGCAGGCTCGATTCGCAGCCCTGGTTAAGGAGCATGCAGGAGGCAACCAATCAATGTGTCTCTCTCACACTGATGTCTCTCTCTCAGTGATGTGTCCCCCCCACCCCACCCCCTCGCTGTCCCTTCCACTCTAAAAATTAATGAAAAAATATCCTCAGGTGAGGATTAACAACAAAAACAAGTAATTAAACAAGTTTAACATACTTAAAATCTATCTACTTCTACTTATATAGAAACCCTGGGTGTAACATCACAGCCAGAAGTGCGAGCAGCTGGAAGGAAGTCAGTCCTGCAGGGGTCCTCTTGGAAACAGCTGTGCCCTCCCCCAGCTGTTTCCTGGAGGAGGACGTTTCAGGCAGGAACCCGCCCTCTGAGCAGAGCGTGGAAGTGAAATGATTTGTAATGGATCTATTATTGAAGCTACCTTTGGAAATACTATATCTATAGATCAGTTGTTCTCAACCTTGGCTGCACATTAGAATCACCTGGGAATCTTTTTAAAATCCTGATTTCTGGGCCTCATCCTCCGGAAATTCTGTTTCTTTGTTACTAATGTTGTGGCCCCACCCCATAACACAGAAACAATTCCCGGAGGATGAGGCCAGAGTGGGGTTCTCCCCTGGGGTGCCTGGCCAGCCTGGGTGAGGGAAGTACTGCTAAGCAATAGCCATACTGTGTTGCTATAAGACATTAGTGTAAGTATCTGGACACTTGTATTCAAACCCACCATGAAGAGAAGACTTCATTAAACTCACAGATTCCAATGGCATATTACTCATCAGGTGATTCATTGTGAATCTGCAGAGTCCCAGGATCGATTCCGGTCAAGGACATGTACCGTGGTTGCGGGCACATCCCCAGTAGGGGTGTGCAGGAGGCAGCTGATGGATGTTTCTCTCTCATGGATGTTTCTAACTCTCTATCCCTCTCCCTTCCTCTCTCTAAAAAATCAATAAAATATATTATTTTTAAAAATTGTGATTTCCTCTTCTTTTCAGTTTCAAATTGAGGGTTACCAAGTGTGATTTGTTCCTAGGAAGAAGCATCTAGAATTTAACACTGCCCCTCCTACAGGCTTTGCAAGGACAACAATTCATTGTTCACCCTGGAGCATAGATCATCCCTTGCCATCCAAGGGAGGGATAATTCATTGGTTAATGTATAAAAATTTTATCAAAGAATAATAACATTGGTGACAACTTGGTAAACTTACCAAACATTTAATTATATACTTAAAATAAGTGAATGTATAAAGTACCTCTTAAATCATCATTATAATAACGCTAAAGATAAATTTTTAAAGAATAATTTGGCACTCATTCTCCCTTGTATCTCACATATGTAAAAGAATTAATAAATATTTAATAAATTAATAAACAATGCATAGTCCTCATAATTATTCTCAGCCTGAAACAAATATTCCAGATTCAAATACCCATCTCTCTCTAGGACCACCGTCTCTAGGACCACGGTTGGCAGCTTAAAAGTAAAAGTAATTGTTTAGTTTTACTTTTTAAAAAACTTCTGGAAGCTGAGATCATGCTCCTGCTAAAATAAAGTTTCAGGATAATTCCTAATGCTCAGGGCACGTGGCCCTGTCCCTCAGATAGCAGGTCCTTGGTGTGGTGTTTCATTGCCAGAACTGCCCTCTGCAATGCATGCCTTGAGAGTTCCTTATTCTTCAAACCTTAAGTCTGAGTCAGTTCTTGAGATAGAGGTCCCAGAATTCACAGAATAGAAGTTCACCTGCTTCCTACTGTTAGAGCTCACTATCACAATTCTACTCTTTCCAACTTAAAATTTACAAAAAATATTTATGTGTTATTGTTTGATTTACATTTATTTTTTAAAAATATATTTTATTGATTTTTTACAGAGAGGAAGGGAGAAAGATAGTCAGAGACATCGATGGGAGAGAAACATCGATCAGCTGCCTCCTGCACATCCCCCACTGGGGATGTGCCCGCAACCCAGGTACATGCCCTTGACCGGAATCGAACCCGGGACCTTTCAGTCCACAGGCCGACGCTCTATCCACTGAGCCAAACCGGTTTCGGCTACATTTATTTTTTTTACTTTATTGTAAACCCCCTTAGTGTAGAGTCCATATGTGGGCTTTCCACAGGTGCACTTAATGCCAAGTAGGAAACTAATGAACATTTGTGATGTTATGCCCAGATTTCAGGATCCCCAAAAGACCACCAGGAGCCAGCTGAGTCCGATGCAAAAGCAAAAAAGAGTCTTTATTTGAGCTAGCTTGAGCTCTCTGTCCACCACACTCGCTGACGCAGCAACAGGGGGCAGAGAGAGAGAGAGAGCCCTGTGGGAAGAGGGGTTTTATGGGGGGGGGGCGGTTGGAGTAAGGGGAGGAGAGAGGACTGTGGGCCCTGCCGATTAGCCAGGTGCAAGTCGGGGTCTTGTTACACAGGATGTGGTTGTGTCTATGGCGCACACTTCCCTTGATTGTCATTGGTTAGTTTAAAGAAATCCTAGGTGTGGCTAGCAGAGGCTTGGGCTTCCGGGAAGAAGCTCCTTGCTGAGCACATGGCTAATGAATGCTGCCCCAAAATGGAGGATCTGGGGTAAGATGGAGGGCGTAGCCCTTGCCCTTTCATTCCCCCCTTGTCTTGAGACTTACAGGCCCAATCATGGGTCGGTTTGCATTTCTACTTCTAGAGGCCTGTACTTGGTATGCAGAACTATCGCTTGAGGGTGATCTGCAGCGGGTGTGTCTGGTTAGAGGTCACCTTCCACTCAGGCTCCCTGCTGTCCTAGGCACAGAAGGAGCTGGGCTTGTGACCTGGCAGAGACAAACTATAACAAATGGTCCGGTGGAAGGGAAAGAAACCATTTCAGCTTCAACAACTTAAACACAACAAGAATGGTAACTGACCACCTTCCAGGACAGCTAATACATAGCTATAACAATGTCCCTCAGTGTGGGAGACTGGACACTTGCCAGTTACTCCCAAAGACTACCAAGGATTGTAGACCGTCACCAGTCTACAGCAACTGCTGGCAGCTACAGCTACATTTAAACCTGTAAGAGAATCAAAGGTTAATACAACATATTAATACAGTGAAACATAATATTGGCACCATGGCCACTTCAGGCAGCCAAATCCTCCGCTACTAAATATGAGATATGGCAGGGCTATACAAACATCTTAGGGAGGTGACTAAAGTCCACTCCTGACCCTCCTATATAAGTCAAAATTGTCCTCATCTCTCTGGAGCCATGTCCATGAAGATGCAGGCATCACCTGAGTCTATTATACAGTTTTCTGCAGGTCACTGTCAGGGCTGTGCACTGTGGCCAGTTCTTCTTTCTAGTGACAAACACAGTCTGTCCAATTTCCTTAAAATGTATTCTGGCATGGGAGAAAGTTGTTTTGCTGCACACAGGTAGCTCAATCCCTATATAACTGGGCTTGGATCTCTGCCCAGCAAGCTGCAGTCTACAAACTCAACATTCAGCCTCCGGTTCTCCTAACCCAACGAGGTTTCGGCCAGTCTCTGAGTCAGACTTCTCCTGTTCTTGGAGAAATTCAAAGTCCTGATGGCTTCCAGGTCCAGGGAGAGTGCCCCTTTGTTAACCCTGCCCATCAGCCACAGCGCTCCACTCTCCTGCCTTTCCACCAGTTCCCCTTGTGGCAGAGCAGCAACCAGGCCTCCTCCAAGGGAGCGCACCGGAAGGGGACATCAGCCCCCCTTGCGAGCCAGCTGCTTCACCTAGGGTCTCCCAGGGGCCTGGCCAGAGCGTCCCCTCTCGCAAATCCTGGAAGCCGCTGCCCTCTTGCAGAGGCATGGACTCAAGCAGGTGGTTCAGGAGCTGGGCGGTGTTGTGACTTCAGCTTTGTTCCTCCTCTGCTTTTCTAGCGGTCTGCAGCTGGTAACATAACTGCTAACACCCCTGCTCCCCTTGTCTCATCCCAGGCTGGTTGCTTGTCTCCCTTTAAGCAATGGGAGTTTCAAAGAAAACTACAGACTGCTCCCATAGAGTCCTCCCTCCCGGAGGCTGGGGTCCAACCTGTGGGGAAATATGACTCCTAGTCGGCCTGGAAAGACAATGGGTGCATAGGGAGGTCTCCTGCAGACAGAAAGCCTGGAGATCACCCGAAATCCAGCTATAGACACTCTCAGAATCAGGAGGGGGGAGGAAGGGAAAGACCAGGCCACATCCTCCATGAAGATTCCAACAAACAATTGAAAACAGCAAGTCAAACAAAACACAGTCACAGGCAGGGTTAGGAATGATAGGGGGTGGCCTGCCAAACATGATTTCATAGGGAGTAAGCCCAGGGTGTAAGGGGACTTTCTTACCTGGTAAAGGGCATATGGTAGGAGAGCCACCAAGTCCCCGCCAGTCTCCATGGTTAATTTGGTAAGGGTCTCCTTTAGAGTTCTGTTCATCCTTTCTACCTGCCCTGAACTCTGGGGCCTATAAGAATTTCCAATTTGCCCCAATAGCCCTGGCTACTACCTGCGTTACCTGTGAAATAAAGGCTGGTCCGTTGTCGGATCCTATCATAACAGGAAAACCATACCTGGGTAAAATATCTTCCAGCAGCTTACCACGAAATGAAAATTTTGGTTAATACCTTTTGAACAATTAGCTATTTCAAGTTAGCCAAATTTAATTAATTTGAAAACTTGACAACTATTTTACTGTCAAATTTAATACTCTAACAATAATTTTAATTTACATCCTTGTGAAGGCTCTGAGCATTCCTGTTGTTAGGCTAGATTTAGACATAGGGTCTGTTAGCCAAGCCTCCGTTTATCTGGATTCTGATTTCAGCTGGACCAAATCTCTTTCTGTTATTTGGTTCCTGATCTGGGCTGGGCATGGGAAGCAAGAAGCAGCCATGGGGACAGGAGACCTTCCTCAGAAGGGGCGAGTGTTCAAGTCCCTGCACAATTGGGGGGGGGGTGAGGATCTGTGCCCCACCTTTGTTGAACCCCAAGTTCTCTCCTACTGGCCCCCCGACTGTGCCTGTCTTAGGTCGCCCCTCCCTGAGGGGTCTTACCCGTCATTGACTACCAGCCATCCTCTGGGCCAAGTAGGGTGATGTGAGGTTCAGTTCTGTCTCCTTCTTAACCTATGTCCCTCTGGCCTCCATGCCCAGCAACTGCCTTTGGATCCCCTCACCTGCTGGCGGGGCCCCGTCCTTGATCATGGGGAACCCAGGTTTCTTCTCCAGAGAGGGCCCAGCTTACGCCATTGGGCAAGAGACAGATCCATGGTACCAGCTTTTCATGATCTCAGCTTGAATGGAGAGCTCAGATAACAGCTGTAGACAATTGGAATCCTCTTGGCAAAAAAAAAAGGTCAAGAGAGGTCAATACAGAATGCTTAAGTGCCTTCCCAGGGGGCTTTCCACACAGTAGAAGGGAATAAATCCTTTCATGTCCTTAAGTTGCTGCCAAACATTCAAAGAATTAATTTATAAGTTTGTTTGGGATAAATGCACAATATACGGTTGTAAAGCATCAAAAATTATTAATGAAACTTGTAGAATAATACCATGTAAGAATATCATGACAACTTAATTTTACCATACTTCACTTTAGAAATTGGATTACTGCTATCAGTCCCTTTGAAAGACTTTGACATAAGCTACTTAACTTTTGTTTAGGGAGGGAACATATAACCTTTAATTGTCCTTAGTTTAAGGAAAGCAGGGTTTTCTAGATTTAAGAGATTAGCTTAAAAATAGTATTATTATTGCCGAACCGGTTTGGCTCAGTGGATAGAGCATCAGCCTGTGGACTCAAGGGTCCCGGGTTCGATTCTGGTCAAGGGCATGTACCCTGGTTGCGGGCACATCCCCAGTGGGGGGTGTGCAGGAGGCAGCTGATCGATCTCTCTCATTGATGTTTCTAACTCTCTCTCCCTCTCCTTTCTTCTCTGTAAAAAATCAATAAAATAAATAAAATAAATAGTATTAAATAAGTCCGAGAGGCAAGCACACTTCCTGCCCCATCCACATTTCTGTAGTAAAGCTCCGCTTTAAAACTTCACCCCTGAAATCCCATCCTGCCTCAGTGAACAGACATTCCTTTTGTGATTGGCTAAGTCAGAGGGAAGGGCCTTTGCTGTTTCAAGATGGTGGCCCCCAGGGGCACGGCAAGCCATGTGGCAGACATGGTGGCTGCCAAGTCATGCAGCCCAAAATGGTGGCTGTCTACACTGTTTTTTTTTGATGGAGCAAACCAAAATCCCTAAAAGATAGATGGCTAACATTATATTGCAGACAAACTGAAATCTCATTAGCTGTTTATACCTTTTATAATTATCTTAAAGAATATCAATTAAATTTAAACTGGTTTTTGTGTTAAAAATTTTCAGGTGAGATCATAAAATTAATACTCTTTTTTTAATCAGACCAATAAGCAAAGGCATTTAGCTACCACAACTACACAATTTTTCCCAATTCAATCCAAACCTTAAACTTTTAGCTGGCAAGTCAAATATTCAGCATTTCTCAATCAGTAACATTTTTAAGAATAAACTTCAAAAATGCAAGACATAATCAACCAACAGATTTAATTCTGTCCTCTAGATTTTGTACGAAGCACACTCAGATCTCATTTAATTTAGTATTAAGTTACTTCAAGATACCTAGGTATAAGTTTTTATCATTTGATTCAGTAAACTCCAAGGTCTCAAGTTTCCAGCAGCTCTGGAAAACCACACCTGAGGCTGGCAAGGCAGGCCTGGCCCAGCCCTTGATTTTAAAATGACCATAATGCTTAAAGGAGTAGTTTGAGTCTGTCTCATAATGTCCGTCCAGTAAGTCCACAGAATAAAACAGAAAAACACAAACACAGACAACTAAAGGGCCCAAAAGTACAGCCTTCCAACTCCATGGAAGCAAACCCGAAAGCTAGACTATGGCCGTACGCCAACCGGCGGGAGCGACCCGCCTCGTCTCAGATCCTCGAGGGGAATACACGTTCCTCCTGAAGAGCAGAACGTCTTCCGACTCTCCCCGCCCGTGGTCCTTCAGCAGTGCGTCCACCTAGACCGCTTCGGGCACTACAGAATTTCAGAAGTGAGCTCACACAGGACAGAACATATAACACACAGAACAGAATACACAACACCCAGACACCTACCGCGGCCAGTCAGACTCTCCGGATCGGGGGTCCCTCGAGGGTCTTGGGGTTCCGGGCGAGCCCCCAAATGTTATGCCCAGATTTCAGGATCCCCAAAAGACCACCAGGAGCCAGCTGAGTCTGATGCAAAAGCAAAAAGAGTCTTTATTCGAGCTAGCTTGAGCTCTCCGTCCACCACACTCGCCGACGCAGCAACAGGGGGCAGAGAGAGAGAGAGAGCCCTGTGGGAAGAGGGGTTTTATGGGGGGGGGGGGGGGGTTGGAGTAAGGGGAGGAGAGAGGACTGTGGGCCCTGCCGATTAGCCAGGTGCAAGTCGGGGTCTTGTTACACAGGATGTGGTTGTGTCTATGGTGCACACTTCCCTTGATTGTCCTTGGTTAGTTTAAAGAAATCCTAGGTGTGGCTAGCAGAGGCTTGGGCTTCCGGGAAGAAGCTCCTTGCTGAGCACATGGCTAATGACTGCTGCCCAAAAAATGGAGGATCCAGGGTAAGATGGAGGGCGTAGCCCTCGCCCTTTCAGTGAATTAATGAATAAATGAACCAATGATTGTTTACTGATTCCTTCTAGAAAGTTTTTTTTTCTTAGCTTCTATAATGCCATATTTCCCTGATTTTTCTTCTTTCTCCCTGGCTTCTTCTCACCAAACTCCTCTGATCATTTCATAAATGTTAGTTGTACTAAAAATACTTCTATAGATCATCTTCTCTTATTACTCTTCCTATTCTCTATCAGAAATCTTAAGTACTTTCCTTTTTTTTCCCCTAGGCAAGATCATTCTTCTAATCTCCAATTATATATGTAATCTTAACTGCCTCTTGAAAGATAGACAAATAAACTCAACGTTTTCAAAAATAAACTCAACGATTTAATGAGTTTATAAAATTAAACACACCACATCTATGCCATCTCCCATGATCTCTCTCAGTTCAATCCAGACCGTAGGTTTTACCATTCTTTTGTTATGTTTCCCATCTCAAATTGCTCAGCAAATTCTATTGACTCTAAATGCTAAGTTTTGTCTTCTGGCTGTAAAGCATAGAGTTAAGGTGCTAAATACAATCTTCTACACCATCTTATGCTTCAGGAAGACCTAAAACACCTTTGCTAAATGTAGTTTAAGAAGTGTTTCATGCCGAAACCGGTTTGGCTCAGTGGATAGAGTGTCGGCCTGCGGACTGGAAGGTCCCAGGTTCGATTCTGGTCAAGGGCATGTACCTGGGTTGCGGGCACATCCCCAGTGGGGGATGTGCAGGAGGCAGCTGATCATGGAGAAGGGGGAGGGGAAACAGAGATGAGTGAAACACTGACCTGAATCTCAAGCTATTACCGAGGCTTTAACTTTTGATGAGCCGGATGATAGCTATATATATATATATTTTATGGATTTCAGAGAGGAAGGGAGAGGGAGAGAGAGATAGAAACAGCAATGATAAGAGAGACTCATTGATTGGCTGCCTCCTGCACGCCCCCTACGGGCGATCAAGCCCACAACCCAGGCATGTGCTCTGACTGGGAGTCAAACCCGGGACCTCTTGGTTCACAGATCGATGCTCAATCCACTGAGCCACACCAGCCGGCCGGGTGATAGCTTGAAGTTCAAAGCTCAGCATGATCTTAAAGATGTCTGCCACACCCAGTTCCGTCATCAGCTGTATCATTTTTTGTTCGTTTATGTAAATAAAAGCACATGCTGACACATTCCTCCCCCCAACCCTGCAGGTCTGTATTTTGCTTCTCACTTGGCCTCATGCTCTGAAGACCTTGACAGCAGTACGCAGCTCGCTCTAGCTCTTGCTCTCGCTCAGAGCTGCCTGGTGTCCCAGCAGCCCGGCCGCAATAACCCAGGCCCTCCCACCCTCTGCCCTGCAGGCTCTGCCCCTGGAGCCATGGTATATGTAGGTCGCTGTGCAGGTGGCCGGTGTGACGGAGTTGCCGAGCTGGGGCTGCGGGCCAGGTCCCTGTGTCTCCCTACTTGTGGGGACAAGACAGACCCCTCCCCGATGCTGCCGCTCCCACACCCACCTCGGGTGCAGCACCTGCTCCCAGCCCAGCCCAGTGCCTCTGGCCTGCGGACGGTGTGCCCATCTGTGGGGTGAGAAATGGAGTGTTAGTCTCAGTTGCATTCCTGTTGTTGGGAACGACAAAGAGCCACTGGACTGTGTGTTCTTGGAAGAAGGAGCCGGACCTCTTGTCCACCATCCACCCGAACACCCAGCACCGGCTTTGGGAGGCGCCTGGTGAGACCGCTCCGCGCACCGCCCTCCCCTCTGCCTCAGTGGCTCCCTCTGGAGGAGGAGGAAGCGCACAGCACGGGGAGACCCGCTGAGGGCGGCTCATCTGCTCCTGTTTGGTGTCTGATGCGGCGGCCCAGGGGGCTTTTCCGGTGCCAGCGGGAGCGAGTCAGGCTGAGTCAGGGCGATCCTAGGGCGCCGTCTCGGCACCCGGGCCCCTCCCCGCCCAGGCCGGCGTCCCTCTCCTCTGAGCGGGGTCCGTGGGCGGCCTGCCCGGCCGTGAAGACCCTGGAGCCTTGGTGTGGCCCCAACGTCAGCCCCTGTGCTCACAACCACCTTTGTCGCAGCCACAGGCCCCTGGTCACCTCGGGGTGACCTCGCGCGGGGCGCAGGCTGCCTCCGCTGGCGGAAGCCGGTGGCTGAGGGTTGGAAATACACAGACATTTTTAATGGAAGCAAAATGGGGCAACGGCGTCACGGCCATCGGGATTGAGCTCAGGTGAGGCAGGGCGGGCGCTGTGCCCCTGTGATGGCAGCCACAGCAGCCTGGAGGCGGGGGGCGGCCTGGCCGTGGGGGGCCTGCGAGGAGCCCAGCCTGCCGGCTTCCTCCCTGGGCAGGAGCACAGGCTCTGGCCCAGCGGGTTCTGCGAACACCCAGAGGGCGGGCACCTGGCGGCTCCCAGAGCCTCCTCAGCTTATTACTTAATTACACACCACGAGAACTCAATCCCCAGCCAGTGTTTAACCAAGTCCGGCCAGGGGAGCTGGGCGGGCGTGGGGAGGCTTGGAGTCTGTACAGCGAGGTGTGAAGTATCGCGAGACTCAGATACCTTGCGAGAGTCCGCCATTACTGAGGCCTTCGGTACCCTGGAGGCCGCCATGACTGAGTCCGTCCGTACGGCGGTGCCTCCGCGAACGAGGCAGCCCGTATGGGGCCGGTGGCGTTTACTGAGGCAGCCAGTGCTCTCTAGGCCGCGGTCCGTCCGTGTCACCTGGAGTCGGCTATGAGTGCGGCGTTCCGTACCCTGGAGGCCGCCATTGTGAGGCCGGAAGTCCGTACGGCGCGGGTGTAAGGTCTCTGGAGACCAGGGACCTCGGGAGAGTCCGCCGTTGCTGAGGCATTCAGTGCCCTGGAGGCCGCCCGTAGTGCCTGGCCTCCGCGAATGAGGCATCCAGGACGGGACAGGTCGCCTTTACTGAGGTCACTGGTTGCTAGCTACCAGGTTACTGGTTACTAGTTACCAGGCTACTGGTAACCAGTCCACCAGGTTAAGGATGACCACGTACTAGTTTCTAGGTCACTAATGACCAGGTACTGGTTGTCAGGTCACTAGGTTACAAAGGTTCCTAGTTGTCAGCTACTAGGTTACTAGTTACTGTGTTCCTAGTTAGTAGCTACTAGGTTGCTTGATAGTATTTAGGCTAATGGTTTCTGGTTCCTATGTTCCTGGTTACTAGTTTCCAGGTGATCGGTTACCAGTTGATTAGGTTACGTATTACATCTATGTATGTATATACTTATGATACAAACCTTAAAGGAAGCTGTCAGCCAATTCCTTTGGAAAAAGTATCCTCTGCTCCCCTCTTGTGGCCCTTTAAAGAATGACACCTCCATCTTCTGTCCGTGGTGCTGAAATTGTAGCTAATGTCCTGTGAATTTGATGAAGAATTGTACCCCAAAAACACAGCCAGCCCTGACCGGTTTGACTCAGTGGATAGAGCGTCGGGCTGCGGACTGAAGGGTCCCAGGTTCGATTCCGGTCAAGGGCATGTACGTTGGTTGCGGGTATATCCCCAGTAGGGGGCGTGCAGGAGGCAGCTGATTGATGTTTCTCTCTGATCGATGTTTCTCACTCTCTATCCCTCTTCCTTCCTCTCTGTGAAAAAAAATCAATAAAATATATATTTTAAAAAGTACAAACAAACCAACAAACAAAGACCGCAGAAAACCCTAGAAAATCATCGAGGCTGTCCAGGGTGCAATTATTCCCCCCTGCCGCCCCCCCGCCCGCCCCCCCCCCCCCCCCGGGAGGGACTGAAGTCACGGGTCTGGATTTTGCACCCCTTCTGGTCTCAGCCCTGCAAAGGGAGGCTTTGGCTGCTGCAGTGACACGAGGAAGCTGTGCATTCACTAATTCAGTCCTTAACCTAGAGGCTGCCATTATTGAAGCAGTCAGTCCTGGGGAGGCTGCCATTAACAAGGCAGCCAGTACCAGACAGGTCACCTTTACTGAGGCAGCCAGTAAGTCGGAGGCCGTTGTGATTGTGGCAGCCAGTCCCTTGGATGACCCCATTATGGAGGCAGCCATTCTGTGCAGCGAGGTGTAGGGGTATCGGGAGAAGGTGTTATTCCCGCTCGACTCAGCAGCCTCTGGAGAGGCCTCGTTTACTGAGGCAGCCAGTACCCTGGAGTCTGCAATTTTTGATGCAATGAGTAGCCTAGAGGTGGGTATTACTAGGGCAGTCCTTCCCCTGTAGGCTGCTATTTTTGATTCCATCAGTACCAGGGAGGCTGTGATTGTTGATGGTACCTCCAGATGCAGGGTTCTCATGGGAATGTGTTAGTACCACGAGAAAAAAATTCAATGTAAAGTTTTTTGTTGAAACACAGTGAGTTTTTTAAAACTATTTTTTAAATTGATTTTAGAGACGAAGGGAGAGGGAAGGAGGGAGGGAGGGAGGGAGGGAGATGGAAACATCAATTATGAGAGAGAATCATGGATCAGCTGCCTCCTGTCTCCCCCCCCCCCCCCCCCACACACACACACTGGGGATCGAGCCCACAGGCAGGGCATGTGCACTGATTGGGAATCGAACCAGGGACCTTTCATTGCTTAAGCCATCGCTCTACCCACTGAGCGACAGCAGTCAGGGCTACAGTGTGTTTTTTAGAAATATACATTTGTCCTATTTAAGAAAGGAAGAGAGAAACATGAATGATAAGTGATCATCATAGATTGATTGCCTTCCTTGTGCAAGAAGAAAGAGTGACATGTGTTGTCATCTGCTAAGCGGAAGGAATAGGCCCTGGCCAGTGTTGCTCGCTAGTTAGACGTTCAGATGCCCATGGAAGGGTCTCTGATGGTATTCCTGGTCCAGAGCACATACCTGGGATGCATGTTTCATCGCCTGCCCCGGTCTGGGCTCCTGTGAGAGCCAAAGATCCATGTGTCTCTTGCATACTCATGTTTGCTTGTTTTCTCTCTCTCCTCCCCCTTTCTCCCTTCCACGCTCTCTAAAAAAATGAATGGGAAAAAGATATCCTGTGTAAAGAATTAATGAAAACATACACACACAAAAAGTACAAAGAAGGAAAAGATTTGGATGGTGTGAGAAAGCAGCATACCGCTAAAGAAAGGCACCATGATGAGCAGAGCATTTAGGTACACTGTTTCTCCATGTGATGTGTCTATAAGATAAAAATAAAATGTCCGAGTGTCCCTCAGCTGCCAAGTTCCTGACACAACAGGATGAGGCCACTCTAGCATGGTCTGTGCAGGGTCTCCCAAGCCACCACGTCAGGGGTGAGGCTCTCGGGGCGAGGCTGGGAGGAGCAGGGGAAAGCGAGGTGTGAAGGAGGCGGGAAATGGACAGAGGAGGGTCCTGCAGGTGCTCCCGTCTACTGTCTTGTGTCACCGCTCCCAGAGTCCCCCCCCCCCCCCCCCCCCCCCACTGAGAAGATGCGAGCAGACTCAGCTGGTGTCGGTGACCGAGGGACACACAGACCTAAGGACACACAGAGCGAGGGCCAGACACACCATCGATGCCCCAGTGACCTGGAGAGGTGACTTCCGGGAACCTATGGCCAGTGTGCTGGTTCCTTGTATCCTCCCGGAGGTACCTTGTCAGTGTTTTTTGACTCCAGAACCGTGTATTTCATTTCCACACATAGCACCTACTTCATGGTGACTCTGTTCAAGACCTCTTTGGACATCCATGCACACAACAGTTGTTTGGAAAGTGATGTCAAAGTTGTTCTATCTAGTTATTACCTGAAAAATAAATGCGAGCCAAGCAGTTATCTGTTTGATGTATTATACATTTGCATTGTACATCCATTGTATTTTAGAAGAAGACATTTCTCGTACAAAGTTGCCTTTGTAAGTGTAATTAAATGAGCATGTTAAAAACTTTGTAAGTGTGAATGTTTTACTTGGCAAATGTTTAAAAACTAGGTAAGTATGAGTGTGTTTCACTGCCCAATGAACTGTTGGGGGTCATGTGCTATGACCAAAGCCGAATCTTTGGTAAATGACTGTCCCCGTTGTCGAGACAGCCTGCATGGTTTTCCCTTCATTCTATGTTATGAAGCAATAGGCAGAAGCTAGAAGTAGAGTTGTGCCAGGGTCCAGGGGTCCCCAAAGGTGTGGACGGCATGGGTGAAGAATGAAGGCCACGGAGACAGCGTTGAGATGATCAGCATCATCAGGTTCTCTCTTTGTTGCCCTGTTACAAGTGTGTTTATACTATTTGATTCTATAAGCATGCGTCTATAGTTACATCATGGTATGCTTTGTCTCCTCCTTTGACCTTTTATAGTTTCTTGTTTTATGTTGACAGTTTCTTATGTGACCTTTGGTAAAAATCTCATTTCTATGTTGCTCTGCTGATTTTAATCTTATGTATTATCTATGTTTCTACATTCTATTCTAGAGGTTAGTCTCTGTGTTCCATGATAAGAGCTAGTTTGTTATTTCTATGGTTTGGTTCCTATTGTATTGGTCCACTGTGAAGGTATAAGGCAAAAATGGAAGGAGGTTCTCCTATTTTCTGGCCTAAGTCAAGGTTGTGTAGCTTAAGCATGATTGTTGTTCGCTATGGTGATGAACGACCTGCCTGGCAGTTCGTTGAAGTGTTTGTGGTTGCATAGCTCGCCTAAGAGTCTTAGATAAGGAGGCTGGCTGCATTGTTTGCAGCGGTACTTCTTTAAGTGATAGTTTTCCTTTTAGCCTTTGTGGTGGTCTTCCCTGGGACTGCCGTGCATCGGTGGGTTTTTAGGGGACTAGGCTTTGGTCCTTTCTCTGGTGGGTAGACCCCTGAGGATGTGGGCCTAGCAAGCACTAAATTTATTGCTAACCATTTTAGTGTGAGTTCCTCATAAGGGGTCTACTGTATCTGTCACATTAGCCGGTTTTACTGATTCATTCCCTTTCGTAGTCCCGTTCATCCCTAACTGTAGGGAAACATTCCCAGCTGGAGAAACAACCTTTCCCGCAGAGGTGGCCCTGGTCAGAACACATAGCACTAAGAAGGGGATCAAACATATCCAAAACAGTATGCCCTAGACGCCAGGTCCCTTGGAAGATATGCTGTGCAGATGTTTCTTGCCTGCAGCGACTGTGTGAAGCAGCAAGGATGGCACGGCTTGCGGCAGACTTGTAGTGATGCAACCCCTGTCAGTTGCTGTGCTGATGGAAACAGGCCAGGCTTGATGCTCAAAGCAACCTTGGAACACAGCAATGTAAAGCTTGTCATCACCGTAGCATGTCATGTCCCCAGTCATTGCCCATGAGGCTGCGATTGTGGAGCCTCCAGTCTGTCCTTGGAGTGTTTGGGGTATGGCGAGAACATGGTATTCCCGCGATGGTCATTGAGAGGCGACCATTGTTGATGCCCTCTGTGACCTGGAGGCTGGTCTGATTGAGGCAGCCATTTCCTCGTGGATGGCCATGAGTGAAGAAGCAGGCAGCTATTGACCTTGAGGCCCCATTGTTTCCGCAGTTAGTCATTTAGTAGCGGGGAGGCAAGGCTGCCCATGTTGAGTCCCTCCATCCCGTGGAGACCGCCACTTTGGGGGCAGTCAGTCCCGGGGAGGCTGTCATTGTTTCGGGTGGAGGTAGATGCAGTCATTTTCTGTAATGAGAACGTGTTAGTACCCCGAGAAAAAGATTGTGGTGAATGGCTTGTTGCAGAAAGAATGTTTTTATTTTGGTAGGAAGTTATTTTTATTATTTTAGAAAGGAAGAGAGAGAGAGAGAGAGAGAGAGAGAGAGAGAGAGAACTATCCGTGCTGAGAGAGAATCCTTGATGAGAGCGAATTCCCTGAAGTCACTGTTTTTGCTGTGGGTTGTGCAGCCCTTGCAGCCCTTTGCAGGGGCGTCCTGGAGACGGGTGCCCTGAGGTTCCCTGTCAGGTGACGCTCTGTGAAGCGGATGCAGCGAGCAGCATGGGCTCGTGCTCCTATTTCATGTGAAAGATGTAAATTTGAAACCATTTCCACTGACCCTCAGTGGAAATAAACATGTATTCCTGCACCTGTTCTGAGCATGTGGCATTCCTGTGGAAGTGCCCATGCAATGAAGTAGGATTGTTGTGTTATTTTCCGTATCGTAAATGTGAATGTGATCAGCATCCAGCAGTGCGTCCTGGTTTCTGAATGTTGTGAATCCCTTGAAGTTCAAATGCCAAAATCACTGAGTGTAAAATCAGCTGAGGAAAGTGAAGCGATCTTTGTTGAAAGGGAAAGGTTTGTATGGTATTTTTTTTCTTGCACTCCTTGTGCGACTATGACGCTAGAGAAAGAAGATTTTTTCTAAAAGCACAGGTATTCCTAATGAAAAGATGTTCCTTGGAATGGAAGGATGGAGGGAGGAGAGCATCGTAGTGTTGTCAAGTTCCTCCCAGGAAGCTGTGTGGGAGCCCATGTGTGTGTGTCGGTGTTGGTGAGAGGATTGCATTTGGAAATGCCTGTCCCCGCTTGGCCAGCAGGTGGAGCCAAGAGCTAGGTGAGGAGGAATGTTTGTGTGTGTGTGTGTGTGTGTGTGTGTGTGTGTGTGTGTGTTGGAGAGATTTGCTTGTCATCCCTGCAGGATGTGAGGGTCCTGAGTGGGCAGTGAGGGCAGAGGTGGCCCTTTGTAGCGGGTGTATGAAAGGGGGGATCCCGTGGCCCATCCTTTTTGTACTGGAAGCCGTGTTTTTTGTCAGGCGGAATGGCAGAATGAATTCCCGGGCATAAAGTGTTGTAGCCAGTGTGGAGATGTGTTGAAGAAGAAGTGCAGACTGCCACGTAGGGAGAGTGAAAAGGGTCTCACTGGGTTCCTTTCCTTATGGCCTGTCAAGGGTGCAGATCCTGGTGGCTGCTATTCCCTCTGTTGGGTCCATATTCCCCTTGGAGTTGGTTCCCCTAGTGCAGTGATGGCGAACCTTTTGAGCTCGGCGTGTCAGCATTTTGAAAAACCGTAACTTAACTCTGCTGCCATGCCACATATAGAAATGCTTTGATATTTGCCACGATAGTTAAAGACAGACTTGTATTTTTTTTTTTTTTAATATATTTTATTGATTTTTTACAGAGAGGAAGGGAGAGAGATAGAGAGTCAGAAACATCGATGAGAGAGAAACATCGATCAGCTGCCTCCTGCACATCTCCTACTGGGGATGTGCCCGCAACCCAGGTACATGCCCCTGACCGGAATCGAACCCGGGACCCTTCAGTCCGCAGGCCGACGCTCTATCCACTGAGCCAAACCGGTTTCGGCAGACTTGTATTTTTGATATTTATTTTATATATTTAAATGGCATTTAAGAAAGCAAAATCAACCAAAAAAGTGACATAGGTTCGCCATCACTGCCCTAGTAAGTCCTGGTCTCCAAGGTTGAGCTTCCCATAGGCCTCGTGAGGTTGTCTTCCCTCCTTCCCTCTGGGCTTTCTTCCCTTCCACCTGAATCCAGGGCTTCCTTGTCTTTATTTTGTAAATATTGACCTTTGCAGGCTATTTGCATTTCGTTTGTGTTATGCAAATGCGAATGTTGGTGCTCCCTTGTGTTATGGAGATGTGAGCGCCCCTGGCTTGTTTGTGTTGTGGCAATGTCCCTTCTCCCAGTGTGTGCCCCCTTCTTTTTTCCATGGACCCGAATTCTCCCTTGGACCCCAATTCTCCCAAATGCCTAATCCTGTCTGCATCCCTCCCTGAAGTTCCTGCTTGACTGTGACCGCGTGCCAGCTCAGGTGGTGCTAAGGAAAAAGGTGTCTTCCCACTGAAAGGGCGAGGGCTAGGTTGCCCCAGGGTAGGGGGCCACGTCCTACTCTGCTAGCAGAGCACAGTTCTTTCTCCTCCCCTTTCTCCAACCCCCCGCCTATATAACCGGTCTTCGGGCGGGGTTGAGGCGCTCAGCCATTTGGTTTTGCCTTGATATGGATGGGGGGCCCAAGCTAGCTTGAATACAGATTCTTATGTTTTTACATCGAATTGGCTCCCTGATGTGGTTTCTTGGGAATCTTGAAATCTGGGCACAACATTTGGGGGCTCGCCCGGGGTTCCCAAGACCATGTAGGGACTTCCCCAATTCGTAGAATCTGCATGGCCGCGGTAAGTGTCTGTGTATTGTGTTTGTCTGTTCTGTGTGAGCTCACTTCTGAAATCTGTATTCGCCCACATTGATCGTGGACGCACATGGAGGTCAAGGGGCGGGAGGAATCGGGGGACGCCTCGATCCTCCATCTGTTTATCTGTAGGGATTTCATTTTGCTTCCGCCAAGTCGGAAGGTCTGTAGAAATCCCAATCTGAGACGGTTTGGCGTAATGCAGCCGTCTGCTTCTTCCATGGAATTGGAAGGCTGTTTCGGGCCCTGTTTGTCTGTCTGTGTTTTTGTTTTCTGTGGACTTTTATGGAATGGACTCAGACTGCTCTTTTGGGTATTGTGATTAATCATTTCAAGGAGATTGCGGGAGGCTTTAGAGCTCCCTCAGGAATTGGAAAGTTGTTGAAAATTAAATAGATTGTTTGAACTCTGAGTGAATATCTGGTGAAAATATATGAATGTGGAAGCAGGGGAGAGGTCCCTGCCCGCCCTCGCGCCTCCCAGGCAGGGAGGGTGATCGGGTGTCACTGTGCCTGGGGCCGTGGGAGCCGCTTGCTCTGCAGCCGGGGGCAGGCGTGCGGGAGAGGCGCGCGGCTGCCTTGGAGCCCGGCCGCGCAGCGGGCCAGGTGGCTCGGCTGTGGCGGTGGCCCTGGGGGCTCAGCCTCCGGCCTGGCCGGCGGCGGGCACTGGGCCGGAGCCGGGGCCTGAGCTGAAGAGCCTGGAGGGGGCCGGAGGCCGGGAGGGGCGGCGGCGGCGACCGGCGTTCCGCGTTGGCCGGCGTTGGCCCCGGGCTTGTGGCGAGTGGGTGGAGCGCGGGGGGCGGGGCCGGCGCCTCGCTCACCGGGGGCGGCTGCGGATGCAAGCCAGCCTCTTCCCATGGAGACCGCCCCAGCTAGAAATGTAGGAATTTTGAAATGCATCCGGGATTTCTGTACACGTGTGAGGGAAGGAGGCCAGTTTAAAAACGAATGCGCATAGTTTTGGGCTGGGCCGGACTTTTGCTGTGTGCAGAGTAGAGGCCCAGGACTGTTTTGGTCTTGAAGGGATGGTCCTGGGGAATGTAATCAATTTACATCTGAAAGAAGGGAAAAAAAAAGACCAGAGGGGCCAGAGTCTGTTTGCGGGGCTCGAATGTGGTTTTCCAGAGCCCATTGGAGATAAAAGAATGGTTTGCTCTAGTTTACCTGATGAAAAATCTAAAGAACTGAATGTTTAACTTACCAGCTAAAAGTTTAAAATCTTTTTTAAGTCTGAGCTACACCTTTTTTTGGTGGAGAGCAGGGCAGACACGCCCTTCCCCTAGCATGCAGGTGGTCCAATTCCGCCTGCAGTCATCTTTAGAAATGTTAATTTGCATTTCAATGGCTACACCTCTTGCCAATCAACATTCATGCGGCCAAGAGGTGGCTCCTTTGCTGCATAACTTGACTGCCGCCATGTTGGCCGCATGGGTTGCCGTGCCCCTGGGGGCCGCCATCTTGAAACAGCAAAGGCCCCGCCCTCTGATTTAGTCGGGGGTGGAGCTTTAAGGCAAAGTTTTCTGAGGCTGCAAGCGTGCTTGCTTCGCCGATTTATTTTTAAACTACAATTAAAGATTATATCAAAATCATTAAAAGGAACTAATAACAGTAATCCAATTTCTAAAGTACGATTATTTCAGGAAGAAACTGGTTTCTGTAAATTAATCTGTCCTTATTGCTTAAATATATATCCTTGTTGTTAAATTTGAATGTATTGTTAATCTGAGGAATGTTAACTGGAAAGCATGGCTTTGGTGTAATGGGAGGAAAGAAATGTTAAATGGATGGTAGACCAGTAAGCTAGGACTGGTCACTAGTGGATTGTGAAAAGAACTAAACATGGCCTAACTTCTCCCTTGGTACCCCTGAAACGTCAGAGGGTACTTCTAGCCTTGGTTTTCTCGGGTTTTGGTTTTAAATTTGTTTATTTATTTATTTGTAATAAATGCCATTTCTATCTGGATAAAACTTAGATCAAAAACTTGTTCACTAAAAGAGTATAAGTATAAATATTTATTTAATATTTGTATATCTGCTTGAATATGGTTGTTTATTCATATGCATGTAGAAATCTAAAAAAAAAGAACAGAAAGGCACACACTTGACTTCTTAAGGCTGAGTGCTCTGACGGATAGCAAAGCACCCTGAGCGGCCGCTGGGATCTTTCCCCAAGGGCGCTTGCTCTCTGCCAGAGGTGGAATCGACCTGCCTAACTAGTAAACATTTCTATCTGTTTGTCTGCTGGGAACTTTGATTTACTATGTAATATTCAGTGCTAGATTGAAATTTTAGAATTCTAGGCTGATTGGGACATTTAAGAATGAAGCTCACAGTTCCCCGAGGCAAAGACTTAATGGGCCTTAAAATCTGTAAAGATAAGCGGGAATAAAGCTGATAAAAGGTTTGGTCCTAGCGCACTCCCTTGAAAGAGGCCTGGTTGCTGAACCTGGTGAAGACCATGGAGTGAAACCCTCACGAGGTCTGAGAGTCACTGGAGCAGCCGGCCACCATGGGTCCCTGGGGAGAACCAGAGCTCCTGGTGTGTCGCCCAGAGGGAGTAGCCTCGGCTCCCCCACTGCCTGTGGGCCTGGAGGTGAAATTGGGGGCCCTGGTACTCCTGCTGGTGCTCACGCTCATCTGCAGTCTGGTGCCCATCTGTGTGCTGCGCCGACCGGGAGCCAGCCCAGAAGCCTCAGCCTTCTGCCAGAAAGTCCTGAGCCTGGTAAGCTGCTTTGTCGGAGGTGTGTTTCTGGCCACCTGTCTCCTGGACCTGCTGCCTGACCAACTGTCTGCCATAGACGAGGCCCTGGCAGCCCTGCACGTGCGACCTGGGTCCATCACACCCACGTCCGGTCAGCGGACCCATCCATGATCCGGAAAGACTTCATTACCAAATGGAGCGTCGATCGAGATCAACGCAACCTGCTATGGCATGCTCGACCTGCCCGATGCTGGTAACATTGAATAGACTTAGATAATACCTGCATCTTCATGGACATGGCTCCAAAGAGACAAGGACAATTTATAGAATCACATGTTTAGTAGCAGAAGATGTGGCTGCCTGAAGCGGCCATGATGCCTATATTATGTTTCATTGTATTGATGTGTTATATTGACCTTTAATTCTCTTGCAGGTTTAAATGTATATTGGCTGTCCTGGAAGGGTACTATGTGGGATGAACCCCAAAAAGTAAAGGATGCCTAGTTGCCAAGAGGGCAGGTGCCCACCTGGGCAGGGAACAGTGCCCATCAGGTTTTGGTCTCTGTTGAGAGACAGTTAACAGTTGGCAGCCTGTGTACTGCTTGCAGGCCTTTGTGACCATGCCCATGTCAGGGGTAGTCTGAAAAAAAAAAGCCTATTTAGAATAGAAGGTCTAAAGCATAGTTATGCATAGAAAGAAAATTTAATACCAACAATTAAGGAATTAGCAAGGAAAGTCAGAAAATCTTAGAGTAGATCAGTATGTCTTTCTTCTTATGTAATTCCTCCGAAATTTGGCAATGCTAACATGGCAATACATTTCTTTGCATAAATTCAATAAGACCGGTTCCTAATAGTGATTTTATTAACGAAAAACTTTGACTGGAATATCATGTTTTAAAGAGCCCTATCTGAGCTCTAAAGACTTGAAACCAGTAAAAATGCCACGAAGAAAGCCTGGTATCCTGCTTGGAAGCCCTGAAGATGGCTGGCGCTGGAGTGTCAGGCCGATGCCCTACCATCACTGGCGGTTGGTAAGAGTAGAAGGGGAGCAGTAGGGATGCCTCTACGTTCCTGCGGAGCCCCCACACGCTCTGGGCCGCAACAAGTAGGAGGGCTACTGAGATGGGCCTTAAAGCCTGAAGCGTGGGCTCAGGTGAAGTTGCTACAGGTGAGGAATTCACCTAACTCAGCAGATACTGCAGGCGGGCCTGATGGCAGCTGGGTGGCATGGCTTCCTGGCCCTACGGGGCACATTAAGATTCAACCATGAAATTCCAGCAAAGGTAGTCAGTTGCCATTCTTGTTATGTTTATGCAAACATCAAGACAATAGATAAATTAATCTTGATTTGGCTTTTTAATAACCATGGAGGAATTTTAAAAAGAAAAATCCTATTTCAATAGAAATTGTTAAAGCTAAAATGGTTTCTTTCCCCTCCACCAGACCATTTGTTAAAATATGCCCAGTATGGGCCTCTAGCAACGGTGGAATCAGTCCGTGGAATCAGTCCGTCTCATGATTGAGCCGGAAGTTCCAAGACAAAGGGGGGAATGAAAGGGCGAGGGCTAGGTTGCCCCAGGGTAGGGGGCCACGTCCTACTCTGCTAGCAGAGCACAGTTCTTTCTCCTCCCCTTTCTCCAACCCCCCGCCTATATAACCGGTCTTCGGGCGGGGTTGAGGCGCTCAGCCATTTGGTTTTGCCTTGATATGGATGGGGGGCCCAAGCTAGCTTGAATACAGATTCTTATGTTTTTACATCGAATTGGCTCCCTGATGTGGTTTCTTGGGAATCTTGAAATCTGGGCACAACACCACTTGGCATGTCCCCTGAGGCACGCGGTCCCCCGTCCATTGTGTTGTGTATTTTTTTGCTCCCCCAGCCAAGTGTGTTGGAACTGAGGCCAGCAGTCCCCATTGTTGTGAGGAGGCGGTTTTGTGGAGGGTTGGTTTGTCGCTGGGCCATGCAATTGTGTGATGTGTGAGGTGGCAGAGGCTTGGTGTGGGAGTCGTTGAGAAAAGGATGGGCTTCCAGGTGAAGCATGTGAAGGTGTTTTCCTGGAAGGATGGATGGCGTTGGGGGGTGAGGTCGGTCGGCCATGTGAGGAGGGAGGGTCGGTGGCCTGCCCCCTCTCCCCCACTGTGCCCCTGTGTCCGTGCAGGCTTGAGATTGTGAGCCCACGCCTCCCCAGGTGTTTGAACATCTTGGGTGAGTACCTGTGATGGGTTGGGTGGTGGATGTAAGCTTTGCACAATGAATTGCTCGCTGCCATTGGAAATGCTGGAATTCCCCATGCCCCCCCCCCCCCCCCCCCCCCCCGCCGCCAATGTGGTTTGAATTGTAGGATTGAGTGTTGAGTTGGACTCGCTGATGGCATGGAATTGTGTTGAACACTTTGTAGCAGGAGAAAGCAGATGGGATGTTTGCGGTATCGTGAGTCCTGGATGTGTGATATGAACCGTTTCCAGGTTTGCCTGAGTCCTTCAGGGAAGTGCTGCACGGCGGCATCACCAAGGGAAGAGAGCAGAAGTCACAGTCAGGATGGTCTGAAAAGGCAACCCTTGAAGTAAAAATGAGTTTCTAGTGGTTCGTCATGTCCTCAGGCAATGTCTTCCCTGAGAAAGATGCATTTGCATGTAGATGCAGGCTTTGGTTCTTTTGTGTATGAGATGAGCTAGTTGTGAAATGTCCTTGTCCCTTTGGAGCTCGGTTTCTCCTTTCCCCTGAGGGTGCAGCTCCGTCACCCTGGCTCGGAGCACAACTGCGTGTATTGTTCTTGTGGTTCTGTGAATGGTTGCAGATGAAGTGCCCTGCACCCAGCTCAATATTTTTTGTCTTTTGTCCAACCAAACCCAGAGGTTTCGTCCGCTTTGCTTTGTCCCTACTCCCCCATCTATCAGGCATGGATTTCAAGTCATCCATTGATGTTTCCTGTTGTTTTCAATGCATGCATAAAACAACTTTGGAAACCACCATTTTGGAGAGCTCTCTCTCTCTCTCTTTTTCTTTCTCTGTCTCCCGCCGCCCCCCCCCCCCCCCCCCCGCCATCCCCGATATTGTGTTTCCCCGTATTTTTGTTGTGTCATTGTGGCGGAAAAGCTAAATGTTATCCCTGGAGGTCTCAGTGGAGACCTTTATTGGAGGAGCGGTGCTGCTGGGTCAGGGGATTCCCTCATCCAAATCCTGAAGATACGATGCCATGAGATTGTCCCATGTCTATATTCCTAGGTTTGTCTGTTTTCTGTGTGTTTGCTAACTCCCATGCTTTTGTGGCGGGCCTCCCAGTCACAGTCCCTCCTGAGCCCTATGTTGTGGGGAAAGTAGATTGCATGTCAATGTGTGTTCTGGGTATTGCCTGCAGAGAAGCTGTTGCTTTGTTTGGAGAGAGCAAGGCCAGCATTGGGCTGTAAATTCATTGAGACTAGTTGCCAGGATTTGGAAGGAGGTAGTGCCTGTGGGTGTTTGAAAGGGATGTTCATGGTCGTGCTGGGAAGGAAGGAAGGGGCGTAGTAGGTTTGTTAGGATAAAGCTAAGCTTTGTGGTTGTTAGGTCGGAGAGAGCCCAGGATCGGATACATGCAGATGTGCTGAGACAATGGACTCCCCCTGGAATTTCTCACAGATCAACGTGCCAGACACAGATACCGGCTTCTTCTCCCTGAATCCACATACCCCCACACAGATACTGACTCATTCCTGAATACCTTGCTGACCCCCCCTGCAGCTGAAACTTCCTCAACTGAATACCTCAGCTCATGTCCCCGCCCCTCACCCAACCGAAGTATAAAAAAAGCACCCCCCTCCCTGTTGGCGTGAATCCACGTGCCCTGTCTTTGGGGGTACGTGGGTCTCCCGGGGACGCAGAAATAAACCTTTTCCTTTCCTTTCTTTTCTGATTCACTGGACTCTCTATTTCTTGCGCCGCCTCCTGAGCCACCTAACCTAACAGTGGTGCAGAAGGTTTGTGTTTGGGGCATGACTGTGCTCTTGTGGAGGCTCATTGCTGTTGTTGAGATCCGCAAGAGGTCCGTGTTGGGTCGAAGCGGGGGCCAGGAGCTGATTCATGCCTCCGCAAGGCAGATGGTGAGACAGAGACTGGGCCCTTCCTGGAATTCCTAAGAGGTCAGCTACCAGACAGATGGCGACCTAGACTCCTTCCTGGAAACCGTGAAGACCCCCGCGGCGGGAACTCCCCCAGCTCATGCTCCCCCGCCGTCCCTGAGCAGCTGTCTAAAAAAATGCCCCTACTCCCTGTCAGCGCGACTCCATTGGCCCAACCCCAGGATCTGTGGACCTTGCTCAGGAGCGCAGAATCCATTCTCCTCCTTCCATCTGCCGACTCTTTGACTCCGTTTCCTGCGCCGCGACCCTCCCGGTCAGTTTGCCTAGAACCCCCCTTTCCCTCACTGTTCCTTGTGCATGTGCTTAAGATATTTTCCTGGTTTTGCTGTGGTTGTGCGTTTTCCTTATTCCTTGTATGTATTCATAGCATAATTGTCATATGAGATAGGTTTTGTGGTAAGATTGTTAGTGAAAGGGCGAGGGCTACACCCTCCACCTTGCCCCAGGGTAAGGGCTATGACCTTGGCCATGTGCTTGGCAAGAAGGTTCTTCCCGGAAGTCTAAGACTCTGCTAGCCACACCCAGGAACAAGACATCGACTTGCGCCTGGCCAATCGGCAGAGCACAGTCCTTTCTCCTCCCCTTACTCCAACCCCCCCTTTAAAACCCGTCTCTAGGCGGGGTTCGGTCTCTCAGCCACTTGGCCTGCCATTGTGTCTGCGAGTCTGGTGGATGGGGAGCTCAAGCTGGCTTGAAATACAGATTCTTATGCTTTTGCATCGGATTGGCTGGCTCCCTGATGTGGTTTCTTGGGAATCTTGAAATCTGGGCATAACAGTTAGAGTGTGTGCTTTGTGTTTGTTGGTTGATGAAGTTTTAATTGTCATGCATCCCTGAACTGTCAAGCAATGGCCAAGAGGTGTTTGTTTTTGTTATGAGGGCAGAGGCGATGTGGGGGTGGAGGTGAGAGGCGGGGCTGTGTTTGAAGGAGTTGTCCAGTGTTCTTCCGAGGCAAAGCTGTGGTACTCTGTGAGATGAGAAGGTCCGTGAGGCGAGCCGTGAGGCAGATGTAAGTGTAAGTTGGAGTGTACAAGTGGTAGGGCGTGTTGGTGAGACATGAGGTTTGGTCTGGGGCTCCGTGCGGGGACCATGAGGTGAGCTTTGTCCGTTTTTAGGTCCTACCAGTCTGTGAGCGATGAGCCAGTGAGAGAGAGGTGTTGGGCAAGTCGTTTGTTTTGAAGTGATGCCCATGTCCTTTCCTTTGGAAGTAGTTGAGTGTTGTGTGGAGTGGTCCCTATGGCAGGCAGTGGCAAGTGTGTCCCTGTTTGATGATGCTGTAAGCGAGAGAGACAGGTGTTGTGTGAAGATGTGATTTTTTTGAGTGCATTTTGGATGGTCAGCGTTTTGTATTGTTGTGGAAGGAAGTGAGTCTCATCCGTGTGTGGCATGTGATTTTGTTGTGCAGCCACTGTCGTGTCGAGTTGAGCAGAAGGCATCCGTTTCCAAAGGCAAACAGAAGAGGCCATTGGAGATTTTTCCCAGAAATGTGTTTGCCAGCGCTGGGGTTCCCTAGGGCCAAAGGTTGATGGAGCAGTGGATGGGCCATTGTTGAGGTGATGAGGGTGGAGGTTTGTGGATCCCTGCAGGCATGACCATGTGGGTGTGGATATTGAAAGGGCAGGGGATGGTGCTGTGTGGCTGGAAGTTGTGTATGTTTGGATGCTATTAGGTTTGCCATGGGGAGGAAGGGTGAGGTGTTGTGTTTGGTGAGGGAGCCGGCTGTTGTTTCGGCCCTTGTTTCCGTGGAGGTGTGTGTGCACAGGGTCCAGTAATGGCGCCGGTTGTTGTGTGGGACGGAGCCTGTCCACTGGGGCGAGGTGCGTGTGGGCTGGGAGAGCCGGCTGAGTGTGGTGCGTGCCTGTGAGGCCTGATGGCAGGGACGTTTGTGGGGAGCCAAGCCAGGTCAGATTGTTGGTTGTTGAGTGATGTGAGGAAGGCGAAGGTTGTGTGGTGTGTAACAAGGACAGGTGGTGTGTGTGTCCCAGGGCCGGTGAACGGTATCCTGTGGTCCACTTGGGGCTAGGGTATGATGAAGAAGGCCAGGTGTCGTGGGGCAAGTGAGATGCGACTGTGTAGGAGTGAGGAGGCGTGTGTCCCAGCCGCTGAAGCTGTTTGACAGCAGCAGGTGATGCATTGTGTTGTTTGTGAAGTTGAGAGGCCGTGTCCGCTGAGAGTGCAGGTTGTGTGTAGGGATTCCAGTGGGTCAGTGTCCTGATGAGGAAAGGGAGGCCCTGCGAGGCGCGTATTGTCCCCAAGGTTGAGGGATAGGTGCAGTTTGGCTCGATGGAGCCCTGGAGTGGGTCCCCTTTTCCCCCAGAAGTGGCTTTTGAGGTGATTTCCGTGTGGGCCGTCGTTTTGCTGAAGGGCACTGTTGAGTTTGGGTGAGCCCATTGCAATGTGTCCCCTCCGGGTATGCGCGAAGAAGTCTCCGCCCCAAACAAACAGTTCCCGCCATTGCCAATCCCGCCCAAAGTCTTTTAAAAGCCGGCGACTCCCCTGACTGGTTTTTGTAGGCATTGCGGCTGAGCCAGGTGTTGTGCGGCTGATGGAATTGATGTTTAATGCCTGAGCAGTGTGTCGTCTTGCGTTGTTCGTGGGGCAAGCTACCCACCCGTTGTCCGCTGAGGTAAGTGGTTGAGTTGTGTTGTGATTTTGTCGTCCCGTTGGTGTGGGAGCGGGTGCATGTCTTGTTTTTGGATGCTTCCTTGTGCAGGTGGTGTTGTTTTTGGAGTGTGATTTGAGTGGGTCGTGAGGGAGAGGTGCGTTTGGACGTGTGTCTGTTGTGGGTGTTTTGTGGAGCATGTAGGTGGGCGGTGCGTGCAGTGTTGGTGTCCAAGTGTGTTTCTGAGCCGACCAGGATGTTGTCCGGCATGGGAGACTGTGCATTCATCCTCCCTTGTGCGTGTGCAAGTGTCCTTAACGTAGTAGAATTGTAAGAGCGTGTGATGATCGTTTTCTAAAAGGTCTTTCAGACTTATGCCCCCCCCCCGGTTTTCCATCCCTCGGTCCCTTCATCCCTGCCTGTGCTTCCAAGATCTTCTGTGTGAGAAGGTTGAGGGAAGGCCGATGTCCCCGCTGGCTGTTGGCTGTGATGGAAGAGGCCAGGTGGGTGCAGTGGCAGTGTCCTTGGTGCAATACGTTTTGTTTGGGGGCGGGGGGAGGGAGGGAGGGAGGGAGGGGAGTAGAGAAAGCAAGATGGATGTGAGAGATTGTTGAATTGTGATTGCTAATTTTCTAGACTTGTGTTGAGTGTTGTATGCGTTTGTTGCGAATGGTTGTAGGTGGGAGCCGTTAGGCCGATGCAGGTCCTGTGTGCTTGTGTGAGTCTGTGGGGTCCTCATGAAATGGTGAGTGTGGGGAAGATCGGTGTTGGTCCGTGTCTGCTGTGATCCTTGATCTTGTGGTATTTTTAGGGTTGTCCTCTGGTTCCATTGTTTCCTCAGGACTGGTGTGGGCAGCTGTTGGAGGGAGCCGTGGTGGACCGGTGGAGGTGGTGGTGAGTTGTGACAGCCCTGTGTCGGGTGCTGTGCAGGCGTGTGAGGCTTCCCCTGGACCGCGTGTGTGGTGTGCTTTGGGTTCCTTCCCAGTGTTTGTGTTAAAGGCTGCTGTGGAAATGTTTTTTGCTTGTTGTTTTTTCAGGGCAAGTCATTTATGGAAGGTGGAAGTTCCTGTTTGTCCATCCATGAGAGATCATTGTTGTTTGGAGCTTCCCTGTGCGGTGACCCAGCGTATCCTTGGGCGGGTGTCTTTCTGCTGTGAAGAGGTAAGGAGGTGTTATGCTTCAGAAAGGTGAGAGTCGGTTCAAGTGACATGAGGTGCAGAGAGAAGGAGCGTTTGCTGAGATGGCCATGTCCTGTTGTAGAAGGGTTGAGTGTCATGCTATGTGTGGAAGGATTTTAGTGAACGAGCAAAAGAGTGACAGGTGAGCCCATGAGGATGTGTTTTGTCTTTTTCTCAGAAAGGCTGTGTCCTGTAGTGTTGTTGAGTGATTACAATACCATCTATGTGTTTGTTGATGTGCATGTGTCCCATGTCGACCCGGTTAAGCATTGCCCTTCCCTTTGTGGAGGTGAAAAGGAAGAAGGTACGTGTCTATGTTGGCTGTCCCATAGTAGGTTTACATGGCGGTTTGTTTAGAGTCTGTGTCGATTGTTGCCTTTGCGTGTGGTACTGACTTGTATCCTGTGTGTGGAGTGTTTTAAGGGATAGAGAGACTGGGGTACGGATGACCATGTAGTTCCCCAAGTTTTGCAATATGCCCTGAAAGTCAGGCATCCTGGAAGTTTCTTTTGTGTTTCTTGAGTTGGGACAGTTGGGATTCCTGTGTGTGTGTGTGTGTGTGTGTGTGTGTGTGTATGTATGATGTTTCACCTGTTGGCACTGAGGTTGTGTGAAACGGCGAAGCCATTTAGTATTTGTAAAGAAGAATGGAATGTTCTGCTTGGATCCCTTCGGTTCCTCTCTGTTGAGCTGGTCCATGAGGAAGATGGTGTGCATTTTGACGTTTGATGAGTGTGGTCCAGCCTAAGAGTGTGTCATCCACCTCCCGGGTGAGAGTGGGTTCGGTCACTGTTGGAAGGTCCTGCGTTCCTGTCTGTTAAGCATAGGCGGTGTTTTCTGTGCTTTGTTCCCTGGGTCATGACAGGTCTAGTCAGTGGATGGTGTTTGGAAGTGAAAGCAAAGATAAATGTTGTGTGGCATGCAAACGTGCAAGAAAGCGCTGCCTGGATGGGTTGTCTTTTCAGTGGAGCCTCCGTGTGCCTGTGTTGCCTGTGAGTCCTTGGTCCCCTGCAGTGGATGCAGGGTGCCATGGAACAGGAGCGGTAGGCCTGTTCCCTTTGGCAGTATTTTGGAAGCACAGGTCAGCGTCTGAAATGTAGTGTGTATGTGGGTCATCCCAAGCCAGGTTTTCACGTAGGCAGTTCCAAAAGCAAAAGTATGCACACAGCATGTTGTGAATTTGCTCTCGGACTAGGGGTTGTGAAAGGCTGTCGTGTTTTGCAGGGGTTCCGGTCTCATGGGGCAGGAGGGCAAGGGAGTTTTGGATGGGCAGTGAAGTAGCAAGGACAGTGCCGGATGTGAAAGGCCTTTGGGTGAAGCAGGTTTGGGTAGGGCCCTTGTAAGTCAGCGTTTGTGATATTTTTTTCTGCAGCATCCTTGTTTATTGTTGAGTGTTGGGTGGTTGAGTGAAGGAGTCCCATCTTGGAGTGAGAGCCAGTGTGTGTGAGGAAGGGAGGGTCAGGCCATGTCAATAGTGCTTTTAGTGCCTGGAAATAGGGGAGCCACGTCAGGCAATTTTTTCTTGCTTGTGTTAGAAATGAGTATTTTGTGCTCCTAGTCATGCAATCTAGCTTTCAATGTTTCCTGGTGGAGTGGGGCATCCACATGTGTTTTTTGTCTGTTTTGTTTTCTTTAGCATCCCTGTTTTCTATTTAAGAAGACAAAGTGCCTTTTTGAGTGTCCCAAGAAATCTCAGTGTAGGTTTTTTGCAGAGAATGTATTTTTTTGTGATGGTTCCTTTGAGTGGTGCATGCCTCTTGTCCTTCTGTGGTGTGTGAGTGGTCAGCTGTGCATGACTGTTCCCTTGTGAAAGCCGCAGCGGTTGTTGAGCTTTCAGCTTTTGGGGGAGTCAGTCTGGTGTACAGTGATGACCGCCACATTGAAGTGTCTGGGGATGTGTGTTTCATGCATGTTCCTGAATGAAAGAATCTGGATCGATCCTGATGTCATTGTTCAGATGGCTTTATCTTGGCATGGTTTTTTCTGCCAGTCATCCATGCACATCTTTTCCCAAAATGCACATTGTGCATCCTAAGGCAGTGTCATGCATGGGTCAGTGTTATGGACCTTCTGTAGAATGACTTTGAAAGAGGGTCATGTCCATTGAAAAGCAGGGAGGGTGAGAGGCCGAATGGCATTGTCTGATTTTGGTGATACCTATCAGTGCAGGGTTTTCCATGAACATATATTTTGTTATTTGTTTTACAGAGAGGAATGGAGAGGGAGAGGTGTGGGGTGCAGAGCTCGATCCATGGATTAGCTGCCTTCTTCACAGCTCAAAGTGGGGACGGATGTGCTCACCTGAAAGGTATGCATCTTTGGGTGGAGTGGTACGTGGCATATGTGATTGTGCAGGCTGATACTCTGTCCAGTGATCCAAAGTGGTTTGTTTTCATGGCAGCTTTTGAAGTGGCATGGGAATGTGCTTGAACTTGTGGAGCGGCTTGGAGATGAAGTGAATGCTTGTTGGCTTTGTCCATTCTAATGTAGCAAAGGATGTGTGTTGATTTTTAAAAGATGGATGAGCGTTCCAGTCCTAGAATTGTGTAGCTGAGAGAAACGGAGAGAACGAAGAGAGGAATGTCTGATGAGTGCCTAGCTGAGCGAGCCTTTTATGGGTTATGGCATGAACATCCTTTTTCCTTGTCTTGTTTTCCTCTTTGTTGACCGTGGTGGCCTGTGGTGTGAAGAGTCTTATGTCTTAAATGGGTGCTGTGCACGTCGCCATGTTATAGGTGTGACCTGTGTGCCCGTTTGTGTCCCATGTATGAGGCAAGATGATCCATCGATGTTGTTTTCTTTCATGGACCTGTTTGTCTTTCTGCCTTGCCCTTTTGTTGTGTTGTCAAGGTGCGTGGGAAGCCATCGTCTTGATCTTTTGAAGAAAAGATATATGGTAGTATAACATGTGTATGCTTGTATTTTTTTCAACAATTCTCATTTTTTACCATTAAAAACATATTTTTTAAAGGACATATTTCTTTTTGTCAGATTACTGTTATTCTGAGCGAGCCTGCTATGTCTTTTTTTAGGGCTGCATGCCTGCCTGCCTGCCTGCTTGCCTGCCTGCCTGCTTGCCTGCTTGCCTGCTTGCCTGCTTGCCTGCTTGCCTGCTGTTCAAATGTTTGTCTTCCACTGTTCCAATCTGTGTCAGGGCCAGCCATGGGAGTTTTCTGTTTGTGTGCCCCAGCATCTGTGGATTGTATGTCCCCCGGCACTCTAGAGGAGTGGAGTCTTTTGGTCCTGTTTTTGGGTGTGCATGTCACCGTCGGGAAGTGTGTTGTTGGAGCCACGCATTGCACTGCACAGAGAGTCCGTTTGTTTACTTTTGCCTGGTCATAGCCACGTTTGGGTAAGCCTGTTGTTTGTTGTCACATTTTGGTCAGGTCAGGGAAGAGTGTTTCTTTCATCTTGCAGAAAAATGGATGTAGAAGACAGCATGTTTATGTTGCCTGGGTTCCTTTCCCGCTGTTGTTTATCGAAGGTTTTTGATGTCTAGGCACTGTGAGAGGTTCACCCAGAGGAGCTATGTATAGCAGGAAAGTGTAATAGATCACACATTGTTGGAAAGCTAATGGATTGGGGTTCCAGTGTTCTTGTTGTCTTTGTGACTTGAGAAGGACATGCCTTGGTTGGGCCTAGAATCTGTGAGGAGATCTATGAAGCAATATGTGTAGGAGATGGTACCTTAGTAGGCAACGATCATTGGCAGATGGGTGGTGGGGATTGGGGGCCGTTGCCACTGTCAGGGAAACCTTGCTGACACTGACATTTGGGTATGTAGGTTTGTGTTTTCCCAAAGACTGTTTCATAGCCTTGAAAAGCCATAGACCCTGCAACCAGTTCAGTGTAGGCAGCCCTGTAGTAAGTGAAGTCAGTTCATAAGGGATCACCCTCTTGCAGAAGAGGTCCTTGCTGCACCCAGGATCTTAAAGCAGGTTTAAGTGTTGTAGTCCATTTCGATGTCCATGGTAGTGATAGTTGATAACTTGTAGGGGTATAGAGTAGGGTATCCCTCAGGTCTGTATTTCTTTGGAGCCTTCTGAACTCCATGTGTTGGTTGGTTGGGTGGGTGGTTGAGTGAGTGAGTGAGTGGGTGGGTGGGTGGGTTGCTGGCTTGGGCAGGGGTAAGGAATGGGTTTTCTGTGGTTCAAGTTCTGTTAACATGCTGTGCATGGATTCTACTAATAGACATTTCTGTTTCTAGGTCTGTGTGCCTTTCCTGGTGGCCATGTCCTGACAACCGAGGTTGCTGTTGTGATGGAGGGACCTGTGCCTTGTTTTGGAGGGGCCTGTGCTCCTGCTGTCACCTGGCTAGTGTGGAACGACGTGTCTTGTGCTTGTGATGCCCGAGTGTCCCCTTATGGTGCAGCTTCCTAGAGAAGGGAAGCTGCAACTGTGTGTGCTCACCCACATGTATTTGTGTAGGTTGTGCCTGTGGGGAGCTGACATGTCTCCCATAGGACCTGTGAGCACTGTGTCGTTTGTGAGTGAATCTTGTGGTTTTCTATGTTGTTAGTGTCCATATGAGCTTACACACACACACACACACAGTGTATTGGTTGGGTGGGCTCTGAGCATCATTGCTGTTTTATTTCAAGGATAGAAGAGGGAGACATAGAAGACAGAGACTGGGAGATTATTGTCTGGGGCCCATGGAGTTGTGTGCTTATAGCATTTCTTTCTAAGTGTGGGTCCTGAGTCCAAATGGAGGTGTTGATTGGCTCCTATTGTGTGTTGCTGTTTCTGAGCCCTTGAATAGTGAGCAGCACACTTTCCCCTGCACCCCATCTCCCCTGAGCTACTCCATGTTGTCACCATCAGTCATTTTTCAGTCCTACTTCATGCACCTCATGTAATGCTGTCCCTCAGCTGCATTAGGTTGAATGTGTGTTTGATTTCTGAAGCACATACCCGTAACCCTGTGTGAAGGTGGGCCACATCCTCTTAATGGTTTGTTGTGTTGCACCCCTCGCATGTTTCTTGGAAGTGAAGAACCGAGGGGAGGGGAAGCCTATGTGGAGTCACCCATGGATGATCTCAAGGTGGCTGGCATGCTTTGTTGGAAGCAGTGGGCACATATGGCACAGCCTCCTTTCCTGTGTCCCACTAGGTGCCCACCTCCCGCACCTAGTTTGGTCCATAGCGTGTTCTCCCTGCCCCTGTTTCCATAGAAGTAGCAAGTAGGCCTCTCTGCATACCTTTACCGTTTCAAGGGTGGGTTAGCATTTCCAGGGGTAGCAGGATCGTCACCTATAGTTAGTGGTTGCATAAATGCCTGTGAAAGCGGCCCCCCCCCCCCCCCCCCACGTCAAGTCAACTGGGTTGCAAAAATGACGGAGCACCCACCTGGTTATGCTTTTTATTGTGGATCAGTGAGTGCATTGTCCAGTCCGGTGCTCAAATCCCACTTGGCCCAGTTCCTCACTGTAATTTGTCTGTTGCTCAGCTGGGCCTCACGTGATCATTTCTTTACACGTCCAACATTTGCCCCTCCCCTGCCCCCACTGTAGCCTGTTTGGTGTGAGCATATGTTTGCTCCAGTTTGTGTGTAAAGGCAATGTGTAGCCGAGCGTCCCAGTGTAGGCCACTTCCCCCATTGTCGCATACTGTCCGCTCCCCCCACCCAAAACTTTGTTCCTCCTTTTTACCTGTCAAGTGCTCGTCCTCTTGCCCTGTTCCCAGATGAGCGTCAGTCCTTTCTGCAATATCAGTTTAAGGGGTGGCTGGGTTGCCGGTAACTAGGCAGTTGCAGTTGATGAAAGTGTGTGAGTGAAGCCCCCCCCTCCCCATGCCCCGCTCTTTCGATGAAGGCTCCAAAGCGCGGTGCTAGGTGCACGCCCCACCCTTCCGTTGTGAAACCCCCATGTCTGATAGCCACTGGTCTGCTGTGGCTTCTTGGAGGGACGGGGTGGTCTTGTTCTCTGGAGTGTCCAGCCACGGTCCCCTGCTCCCCCCCCCCCCCCAAGATTCAGCAACGGGGGCTCCTGGATCCAGCATAGCCTATGGCGCCCCCCGCCCCCCCTGCCAGAACCCCTAATCACACGGCTTGCCTGGGCCCCGCCCCACCCCAGTGGACATGCACTATTTAGGGCCGAAAGATATGGCTGTGCGCATCTGCGAAAAAGCACAAAAAGTGTACGGTTCCAGTCGTTTATGGTTATGGCCAGCTGAGTGCTACTGCCGGGGCCCATGCTTGCCATCCCGAAAATTAGCACCGCCAGTTCCCATCCCACACAGCCTCATGTTCCCCCCTCCCCTGTCCAACTGTGTCCAGTTGTGTGCCCTCGGCAATGTCTCCCTGGACTTGGGACGTGGCCTCAATATGGGAAGTTGAGAGGACCCCTTTCCAGGCACCAGAGTCTGGATTACGTGGTGGAGCACCCGCAGCGGAAAGGGAAACTATGCTGGTTCCCGCACTATCCTGTCACGTGTGTGTGCCGCATTCATTCCTGTGGTTTGGAGGACCCTCACGTGTCTGCCTGTGTGGGCAACCACGTCTTCCCTGCCCCCATAAGTATTTCCCATGCCCCCCCCCCCCCCTTGTCCTGGTCGACGACAGTGTTGGTGTTTGCTTGCCATCATCCCGGAGCTTCCCTGTGTCCGCCACTATGCACCCCCCGCCCCCGCCCCCCGAGGTGTTTGCTGCTGTGCTGGTGCATGCTTCACCCACCCAAGTGCCTGGGATCCCCGGGGCATCTTTCCCCATTGCCCCAGCCGTGCCCCCCCCCCCCCCCCCCCCCAATCTACTGCGATGTCACATCTAGTGTGCGCAGCCATTGTCCCGTCCTCCCAGTGGCCAGCCACCCTCACACAGCATGTATTCCTCCAATGTTCCATGGAGTCACTGGGGCACGATTGACAGGGTTCTGGGCACAGGGACAAGCACAGGCAAGCAAGTCATTGTGGTACAAGCTGGGCCCAGGGGTTCATGGGAGGTACATGGAGGGCAAGGGCAGGCTGTGAGTGGCAGTGTAGAGTCTCAGGGTGCTTGGAGTCCAGGGTGGCTATTGTAGCTTCTGGGGAATGAATGGAGACTGCACCTGAGGTCATTCTTTTTTGGTGTTGCTCTGTCAAGGTTGACACGTCCCAGTGTCCTATGTCCATGGCTGTGGGTGATGGTGGGCAGTTGTGCCTGAGGGCCTCCTAGTTGAGGAAGGTGACTCTGCAGGATGTTGTCTAGGCATTGGGCTCCAGCATCATCATCATGCTCCCTGGAATCTTTCCTGTGTGCTGCAAAGGGACGGGCCTTGGTCACTAGCTCTGCCCAGTGTATGTCTATGCTCTGGCAGCGCCAGGGCAACCATTGTGTCCTGCACACAGCCACTCCTGGCCTCCCCACAGCAGTCTCTGACAAGGCTTTTCATGTCCCCTAGCCCAACCTTAGCTATTGTCTGCCCAAAAGCTGCCTATCAGCCTTCCTGTCTCCCTGGTGCCTTGCAGCTCAGCCCTCCATCTTTTTGGAGCCAGCCCCCACCACTCACCTCTCTCTCTGTCCTCTTTCCTGCTTTGTCTCTCTTCCCAGGAACTGGTTTTACTCTTCCCATCCTCCAGTATCCTGTTGGAGTGAGCATTGCAAGTGTGAGGCTCCACCAACGCCTCTCAGGTTCCCTGTCATTTCCCCTAAATTCTATGGCCTTTTTTTATTTTACTTTATTTTATTTTTTTAATATATTTTATTGATTTTTCACAGAGAGGAAGGGAGAGAGATAGAGAGCCAGAAACATCGATGAGAGAGAAACATCGATCAGCCGCCTCCTGCACATCTCCCACCGGGGATGTGCCCGCAACCCAGGCACATGCCCCTGACCGGAATCGAACCCGGGACCCTTCAGTCCGCAGGCCGACGCTCTATCCACTGAGCCAAACCGGTTTCGGCTCTATGGCCTTTTTTTTAGGAAGCATTCATCCTCTGCTGTGACCCCAGGGATTCTGGTTTCTCCTTCTCCGGACCACAGCGACCTCCACCTGCGTCCTCCTCCCTGTGCCATCCCCCTGTCTTCCACCATGGAAAGTTGCAGCCTCCCACCTCCCCCAATCCCACAGCATGTTCATCTGCCTGCTGCCCTCAATGGTGGCTCCTGCTCTCGCCGCAGTGCCACTGCCACGCACTCAGCTGCGATGGCTGCTCATGTGCTTCCTCTGTGCTTATGCACACTCACCTCCTTGCTCAGCAGCGCATGGATGTGAAATCAGCAATTGCACTTCATCCCCCTCCTCGGATTGCATTTCTAAGGAAGCCATCACATTGTCCCCCTCAGCCCCGTCTGTTTGTATCCTTACGAGTTAGCCCACCTGTCTATCAAAGTGAGTCAGCGTTAGTTCTGCAGATTGCCTGCCCATAGTGTTTGTCACCACCAAGGTGATCCTGGATGATGGCACAGTTCCTGGTGGGTGCAGCACATGTCTTTGTCTTACCGCCTCTCCGGTGTCTGCATTCCCATAGGTGTCCAATGTAGCTGGCATGGTTTTCTGTGTGTTGTGTCTGCAGATTTCTGCAAGTCGAACAGGTGTCAGCAGGAAGTCAGGGAGGTCTGTACTTGCTTGTCGGATGTGTGTCTGCTGCTGGTTCTAGGATGCGTTCCATTGCTGGGTCCCTCGAGCTGACAGTGGCTGTTCCCCCAGAGGAGCTGCTGGGATTCTGGGGGAACGTGTGCCAGGGCTGTTAGCCCTGTGTCTCATTGCATCGCCTGGGAGTGCTAGGGCGGCAGGTGCAGAGCCTGCACGGAAATGGGTGGGTGCAGTGGGATTCAGCAAGAGGCATCTTACACAGCAAGCACAGGGAGCAGTTGGGGGAGCATTTGGGGCTTCTTTCTTTCTTCTCAGGCTTGCCTCCTCCACCTGTGGCGCAGCTAAGGTTTCTCTGGTCCTCCACACGGGTCTTTGAAGTCCCAATGCACACGGGCTCCCCAGTGACGGGGTGTATGTTGTTAGCGCTGGGAGTTTTGGTCTCCAGCAGCCTTACGGGTGCCATTTGGTAGAGTGCTTTCGTGCTGCTTTGTGAGGCCTTGCCGGGTTCCATTCCCGCACATGCACTGTCTGTGCCATTTCTCCGTGAGTTGCTCTCTTTACTTATGAGTTATGCACCCCCTCTCCCATCATCTCCAAAACAGGTTCTTGTGCCCTGAGAAACACTATGGAGCCGTGCAGCCAGGATGGGGCCATGGACCTTCCTGGGCCAGGTCCTCCAGCTCTCATTGCTGTGGCCCAGGGTCTCTGCTCAGACTCCCACACATCGGTTTCCCCAATGAGCTGCAGCCACCCGTCCTTCCCCTGCAGTTCTCCATGGCTCTTCCTGCTCTTATTCCCTGAGGTTACCGGAACGCCACGCGCCTCCCCCCCCCCCCCCCCCCACCCCGGGTCTCCGGTCAAAGACTGCAGGTCCAGTTCAGTCAGATTCGCTGTAAAAGCAGTGGAGGGTCCCCCTTGCTCGCAAGGAAGCACTTACCCAGGGTTTGCCGGATACGGCGGGCAGGTGGCGGGGCTCACGGGGCCCACTTGGTGCGTCCCAGCATCGAATCACAGTGCGCACGGGGCTTCCCTGACCTTCCTTGGAGTTTTTCCGCGACCATGGCAAGTCCTGTGTGCGGTGATTCCAGTCTCCTGTGCTGTGACTCTGTGTGGGCGGCTCTTTGGGCACCTGAGCGGACGGCGCTCAGAGAGGAGTGCAGCCATGGTGTGCAGAGGGGATGAGGAGGGTGCACCTGGCCTTTATGAGGTTCCCTCAGAAGGAAGCTGCGTCACTGGTTCTCATGGTGGCTTATTGGGTGTTCGCTTAGGGGCGTGGGCAACAACTCAGCTTTTCCCGCCTGGAGGGGGCTGCCTGCTTGCCAGAGCTCATGCCTGCAGGTGAGGCTCATCTCAATGATAAAGGCCGACCGCCTCAGCGCGCCTTTTCCTGGCTCTCGGGGCACCGGAAGCAGGGAAGCCCCGACCGCCCGACAGTTTACGTCTGCCGGCGGGCCAGAGACTGTGGGTCCCGTCAGGGAGGAGGGTGGTGTCTGAGGCGGGGGATTCAGTCTGCGCCCTGAGGAGAGGGAGCTGTTCCCGCTGCAGCACAATGGCTTGCTTCAGGGGCGGGTGCCACCGTTTTCCTGTCAGCCGCTTGGCGCCTTCTTTGCTTTTGGCTTCAGCCGCTCAGAGAAAGGGCACTCGGGCGTGTGTTGGAGGCTGAGGCGAGCGCGCGGAGGGCCTCCCGATGGAGCGGCTGCGGACGTGAGGCTGCAGGTGAGCGTTGCTGAGCTCGGGAGGGAGGAGGAGCGGGGAGTGCGTGTGCTGAGGTGGTGGGTAGGCCCGTTGCCCCGTGGCTCGGTCACAGTTCGGGCAGGTGTGGGTCTGCTTCCCATTCCGGTGTGAGTTTCTTGCCAGTGGGTGTGCGGCGTTTCCACAGCTCATTGCCCAGCGTTCGCAGTCCTCCCGCCCCAAGAGAAGAGACTTTCAGGAGCCCTTTGCTCCCTCCCCTGTGTCGGGCCCTCTTTTGGCCTGTCAGTCAGTTCCCTTTCCTGGCGTGTGCTCAGGAATTCCATTGGTTACGCTGTGTGCGTGTGCCTGGCTGTGCTCTGGGTGGGCAGCCATCTCTGTGCTTTGCTCCCCTTTCTGGGGCATTTAGGCTTGTGTCGTGCTCCCTGTTTTCCTTGAGCTCCTGGAAGATTGAAGGCGGAGAAGAGTGTGTTGGCTTCGTTCTTCCTTGTTGTTTGCCAGCCGTAGTCACCTGGCTTGCAGGTGCCCAGCTTCCATGTGCTATTGCGCAGGGAGTTATGAAGGGTGGCTCGGTGTTGCTACTTTACTGCCAATTTCCACTCACTGATTGTCTCCTGTGAGGGTCTGCAGTTCTCCCCCCACCTCCCCCAGCCCTTTCTTCCTCACAGGTTTCCATGGAGAGGGAGGGCTGTTTTTTCATGGGGGGCTTTCGTTGCATGGCTCTGGCTTCACATTCTCAGGCTCCCATGAGGGGTTATGCAGTGTTCTCTGCTGTGCTCTGCCTTGTCCCACTTTTCTGTTTCCCTGTTCGTTTTCAGTTGTCTTATGATTCCATGGGTACATTTCCCTTCTGGCCACAAGCCCTGTTGGCATGCTCCTCCTCGATCCCATGGATCCAGTTTCTGGTGTGAAGGGGGCACAGAAGTCCTGGGCACCCGTCACATTGACGTTCCTTGTTTGGCTTCTGGTCTTCAGGAGTCGTGGGGAACTATCCCTGCATTGCAAGTCTCACAGAGGTGGTTTCCAGAATTCGGGATGCGCTGCCTGTTTCCACATTTTCCACCCTTTGTCCGTGGTGACATGCACGTGTCCTCCCAGCAAGGGCAGCCCATGCCGTTGCTGTGTGGTCCTCTTTGGCCATTTCCTCCTGTTCATTTTGTTGAGTCTTCGCCTGCATGTGGATGTTGCCTGTGCGGTCTCCTCATCGGCTTTGTGCGCGTGTACTTTTCGGTTGATGTCATGCTTCTGAAAAGTGCTCTGCATGTCTCCCTGTTTAGGCATTTCTTCCTTACGATTATTGATGTTATTGCCGGTTTATGATTAGCTCTGTATGTTTCCATGCTGCTTGGCTACGTTGGACTGTGACTCTTCTCCAATGAGACACCAGTGTGTGCTTCCGGCTTGAAACTCACAGCGTCTGCTGTGCGCTGTTTGAGTGTTGTTCTGAATGTCTCCGCACTGCTGCGCTTCCACGTTTCTGAGCGCTGCTTCTGTTCCTCTGCTGCCGTCTGGTGGCTGCCAGTGGGATGGCGCAGTGTTTCGGCAGCGGTGGGGAGCTGGTGCTGTTCCATTTCTCTTTCGTGGTGCATTGATATGTCCAGAACATTTTGAAGGCTGCCTATGACATGCTGTCCTCCCTCCCTCCCTCCCTCCCTCCCTTCCTTCCTTCCTTCCTTCCTTCCTTCCTTCCTTCCTTCCTTCCTTCCTTCCTTCCTTCCTTCCTTCCTTCCTTCCGCCATTTCTTTCTGTTTGTTTGCCTGCCTGCCTGCTTGCCTGCCTGCAAGTAGCTCAGCTGATTCTGGCTATGCCAGGTGAGTTTTGGATGTTGGAGTTTTGCTGTGCTAAGGATGTCTGGTAACTGAGCATGGGGAGTCCTTCTCTGGCTTATGTTCTTTTCCGTAGCCAGTACTGCTTCCTTTTGTAGTTTCCCGTTGACCTCACAACTGTGTTTTTCTCTTCTGGGACCTACAATGGCTCGCATGCAGTCTAGGGTGCATGTTTTCTGAGATGCCCCATCACAGCCTTTCGGGGATTGTGCAGCAGCTGTGTGCTGTGATGTCACGGGCCACCTGTGCTGGTGAAACTGGTGCAGGTTTCCTGTCATCTGTGCAGCAGGTGACGGATTCCTGTGCCACGGCAAAGGAACCCTACTTCCAGTGATGCCCCTGGCTGGTTTTCCTCTTTTTTTTCCCACTTGCTTTGCTAGATTCTTGCCCTGCCTCCTGTGTCTGCTTTTGTCCAGGGCACATACCATCCTTCCAGCCTCATCCCTGGCCCTGACTCTCCATGAAAGGAGGCAAAGGAGTGCTGGGCATCTGTGCCGTTGACATTGCCTGCTGCATTGCCGCTTTCTGCAGGCTGCAGGGAAAATCTCCCTGTCTCGGTGTTTTCAGAAAGGTCGTTTCCCCTGTCAAGGGTGCCATTGCCTCTGTTTGCACAGTTTTCGCCACGTGTGTGTGTGCATGGTGCCACCTGGGTGTTGTTCTGCATCATCAGTCAGTGCCAGTCCTGTTGTGTTGAGTCTGTTCTGCCATTTCTGCGTGTGTAGCCGTTTTCCATTGTCTGCTTTGTTTGGTCGTCTGCTTTGTGGTCTCCTTATTGCTTACTTGTCTGGGCAATGAAGTCTGGTCAGCCCTGGCCTGCCGGGACACTGCTTTGCATGTTTCCCTGCGTTGCATCGTGCTGTGCTAGGGAATCCTTTACATGTCAGGTTGGTTTCCTCCTTCTTGATTTCCCCTGCAGGTTTCCATGGTGCTTCCCCGCCCGGTTATGCCAGCGGTTTCCAGTCAGCCTGCTTTCCATGCTGGCGGCTTCAGATTGTCAGTGTCTGCTGTGCCCACCCTGAGGATTGATCGGCCATCCCTTCTCTGTGCGCTGTGAAGTGCTCGCCACTTCATTTGTGATCCTTTGCTGCCATCTTGTGGCTATTTACGGAACAGCAGCGCATTTCAGGAAAGGCTTCTGAGAGTGCTGTTCCTCGGTTCATTTCAGCCATTCCCTGACATGTCTTCTGCCTTCTTCTCCTGCCGTGAGCTTCTGCTTTTCCTGCGGTCACGTCCTACCTTGTATTTTCTTTGCGGGCACCTTTCAGGGTGTGGGCAGCTACCGTGGGGAGCTCGCTCTTATTTGAGTGTGTGTGCTTCCCTGCCGCCTCCCCCCACCCCTTGTGTGCTTCCCTGAGGTTTGAGCTTCGGTTCATTGCCTCCTAAGTTGGCTGGCTGGGCGCAGCTGCCCTCACCGTGTGCTGGCAGAATGGCCGTGTACGCCGTGGAGCCTTCCTTGCAGCTGTTGCCTGTTGCTTTCGCTGTGTTCTTTGAGGTCCCCTTGGGCTTCCGTGCCGCCTGCTGCTGCCAAAGATCGGTTCCTGTTCACTGCTTTGTTCCTGGCCATGTCTTCAGGCAACTGTGCACTGTCTGTTGCTGCCTCCGGCACTGTTGGCAGCTGTTCCCTCATGGCGCTTCTGTGCTTGGATGCCCACATCTGATGCATGCATTGTCATGGCGATTCATCACGCTTGCTATCTGTCCTTTTCCCGGGTCTTCTTTGCTCATTTTTCAAGTGTCCTTATGGTGCTTCATGTCTGGGTTAGGGTGGGTTGGGGGGGAATGCAGGTTTGGAAGGTTGGAGGTTTTGGGGGAGGTTTGGAGGGAGGGCGGGAGGGAAGGGTGGAGACACACACAGAGAGAGACAGACAGGTAGAGAGAGGCAGAGAGGCACAAAGAGAAGCAGGGAGACATGGAGATCGGCTCAGGTGCAGAATTAGTGTCTGCTAGTTATCCTCCTGTCAGTGTCTTCCACCGTGTGCCAAGCACCCATGGAAGCACGCGCCCTCACTGTGAGTCTGCCTCTTAGTTTCCGTCTCAGTTACTGAGATGTGCTGTTGAGGCTGCTGCTTCTTTGGAACTTTGCTGTGGCTGCCTGCAGACCTTGCCAGTCTTCTCTCTGTTCTTGTGGCCGACTGCAGTTTGATTTTGGAATATGGGCCTTTAGTTCGCACGCTGTAGCTGCTGTGCTGGTTGTGTGTGTGGATTGCTGTCTGTGTGTTTGCGCTGCTTGGCTGAGGCCTGATGTTGTGCCCCTTCCTTCTGTTGTCTTCCCTGCTGTGCGAGTCCCATCCTTTATTTCCTGCCCGTGTGTTGTTGCTGTGGGCTGTGATGCAGCTCCATTCTGTTTGTCGATTTCTTCCATGGTGGCTATGAGGTGCGATGCGGGGAATCCCTTCATGACATAGTTCCATCATTCGCTGACTTTCCAATTCTCAGCAGGTACGTGTGGTGGCAGTTCGGTGGCCTTGCTCCCTGGGAAATGGCGACGTTTGTCATCCATCTCAGCGAATGCTTCCTGGCTGCCTTCCAGGAAAGGTAAGTGCTGCCACTGCCGTGCAGTCTCTGTGCTCTGTCCTGTGCTGTGCTGTGCAGTGTGCTGTGGCATGTTCAGGCTGGCCTGCTGCCTTACTGCTTGTTGTGTGTGCTGTCGTGGTAGGAGCTGCTTGTTGCTTGCTTTTGTGCTGGCCGTTGCATGTGCTCCTGCCCCTCGAAACGTGTGCTTTCCAGCACTGGCAGCATTGTGCTGTGCGTTGCGGCCGCGAGTGTCTGCTGGCTGTCCTGTGTCTGTCTGCCGTGATCCTCTGTATGTTGTGCCTTCATGTTCCTGGTACGATGAGTCCGGCCACACTGATGATGTGACAGGGTCCATTATAGTGGTGGCATGGCCAGTACTTATGGCGAAGTTCTTCTCAGGTCATTGCTGTGCTTAGGAGGACGGTGTGTGCGTGTTCCATGCCGTGTGCTCCTAGAATGCCAGTCACCATCTGGTGATGTTGCCATCAGCATGTGCAGCAGAATAAGAGATGGGTTTTTCCAGATGCTTCCTCATGCCGTTGCATGGGTGTGTGTTTCCCGTGTCATGACCTTACCTTCTGTTCCATGACATGTCCTGCTACCCGTGTGTGTTGCAGCTTCAACAGCTGCCAATTTCCCCTTCTGTTTCCCCTGTGGGGGTTTCCGCCCTGTTCCCATTGTGCTCAGCTGTCCTGTCTGCTTGCTTGCTGGCCCTGTGCATGACATTTGTGAGCATTGAACTAGGGTTCCTTGCTGGAGATGTGTGCATGCCGCTGCTTGCCGTTTCCATGGCAGCTCCATGGTGGATGTAAGGTCATTGCCGCTGTGTGCATGAAAGTAATATGTGAGCCTGCTCAAAAGACGCACAGTAGCAAACGAATGTTGCATGGTCAGAAGCATCGCATTGCAGCACTGGAAACACGGCCGAAGCCTTGCAAAGGAAGTGCTGTATGAGCGCAGCAGTGCTGCTGTCCATGGTTGCCAGAGTGCTCGCCCTTATGATGCTGTTTGCCTGTATTTCACAGTATTTCACAGGAGCAGTGACAGCGCTTTCACAGTGCTTGCCTCATTTCCCCTCTGATGCAGTACTTGCAGAGTTGACTTCGATGTCACATGCTGTTGAGACTCGAGATGAGCAAGCTTGCAGCTCACCCTGTGTGCAAGTGCAGTGGGTTCCGTTAGGAAGGTCCATGCTCTTCTAGAGTTTGGTCCTGGTGATGTCTTCATGGTCCTCACAAATCATGGTATTGCTGCAGACTGTGCCTGCACCCACTTGAATGGGAGGCTAGTATCGCATGGGGACAAGCCATGTCTTGGAATCATTATCGTCCTCACTTCTTCAGGCACTGTTAAGGCCTCCATTTTGGGGCCGGTGCCTCATACTCCATTGAAAAGTAACCCCATGCCACCAAAGAGAGCCCATTTACCCTTGAAAATTTCCAAGGGCATGATGACCACGCACACTGTGCAATCTATTGCGCTGCGTGCCATTCCTGAGGGAGTAGCAGCATGGATCGATTCCATGGGATGTTTCCTCTTTCTGACACTGTCTGCTGAATCAATGTGATCTTCCTGACTGGGCACATCTAAGCACTCCTACCTTACTAATTGAGTGTGCTGACCATGATGGGCAAAGAATTGGGCTTTACCACATGCGTGCCATCATTCCAGTAGTTGTGAAACTCTCCATGGAGCATGTTTAAGGATTGGTAGTTTTTTCTTTGCCTGTGCTCAGTGTTAGCGCAGGATATTTGGGCTGTCCATTGCATTTGCAATGCTACCTGTGACAGCAGTGTTCCCAAAGCCCGCGTAGCTGACTGGTCCATGACAAGGCTTTTCTCATGGTGTATTCATGGCATCCAGTCCCAGATGAGAGCTGTCATCGGCTGTGCCATCTCCCAGTCTTAGCAGCCATCCAATGCCAGCAGAATCCCTTCATCTCAAATTTGCTGCCAGATGCAAGTTGCATGTACGTCCCCAAACATTGCAGTGCCCTCTGCTCATCGGTGCCATGCTCGTTCTCTTACCATGCGGTGCAATGCTGAAGCATTGCCTACGGTCCCCTCCAACAGCAAGCACTGTCCCACTGGGTCCAACATTCAATGCCATTGTGTCTCTTAGTGAGGTCTGCGTGGCGTTCATGGCATGGCTGCATGCCACGGCGTGTTCCTGGATGCTGAGCGGTTGGTCCTTTCCAATGCTTCCACCAACATTACTGTTTCCGGGGAGTCCGCAGACTGGGGGTTCCCAAAATGGCTACTGTACTTCCTGTTGGGACAGAAAGGTGTTCATGGCCAGAAACATGTCTGCCATGACTCCTGTAGGCGCTTTGGGAACAGCATTGGCAGCCCCACTGCTACTATCATGTGGTCAAGGTGTTCACAGGCATGAGGCCCAACAGGATTCTCACTTGGCAGGCCCTTGACAACGAGCTGGCCCTCTGTGCATTCTGTGAGGGAGGGAGGGATGGATGGGCCTCCCTCCTCCCTCCTCCCTCCTCCCTCCTCCGTCCTGTGACTGTGTGCTTGGGAGGCTGGCCACGCCCCCTCCCCCCTTGGTCATGGCCCAGATTTCCAAGAGGCACTTGTGTCAGTCTCTGCATCCCTGAACTATTTTGGGGTGGGTGCTTCTGCTGCCCTGCGGGTGGGTTCTTCCCTTGTGCTGCGGGGGAAAGGACCATAAGAAGGGTGGACCCCTTGGCATTTGGGCTCCTCAGTCAGTATTTCTGTGTGGCAAGGGCAGGTTGCTGCTTGAATCCTTGCCCTCCGAACACAGCTGGTTGCGGCGCAGCCGTTTCCAGGTCTGCCTCTGCAGGGCTGCCTTCCATCGGGTGCTTCCAGGTACGTGGGTCACGTGGTCCCCAGGGTTTCCAGGGGAATTTCTGGGTGTGGTCTGTCGCATTGCCCAGCAGATTCATGCATGAGCTTGTGGGCTGTGTCCCGTGTGCCTTTCCTAGGGCCGGCAGTGATATCGTGAACCATGGCATGTCATGGGAGATGTGTCTGTTTCAGTTCCACTGTGTTGCTGCTGTCTCTTGTGTGTCAGAGATTTCGGGTGAGCCTCTGTTCTCCCTGTGCTTGGCCATCTTTGGTCAGGCGCGTCACCATGTGTGGCAATGGCTTGCCTCCTGTGCTGGCTCAGGGGTTGCTCCCCCTGTGCTTGTTCCCATGCCGGCTCCTCTCCTTTTCTGCCCTGTGTGCGCTGAGCCATGCCATATGCTGCCCTTGCCATGGCAATGCACCATGGCCTGTAGTCTGCAGGGTGGGTGCGGAGTCAGCATTCATGGTTGTCTGTGTTGTTTCCTTGTGGCAGCGCGATTGCTTTCTTACAGTGAGAAAATCGGTTCTGCTGCTCGTGCGCCATATGTGCTCAGTAAAGCCCAAGCTCACTTTGCCATTCTTCACAGTGGAGCCTTGTGCAGTGCTCTTCTTCTTCTCACGTCTGCTCGGTTGAATGTGGATTGTGACTGCTGTGTTGAGGAGATGGTGCATGCAACATGGGTTCTTTGCCCGTCCATGGAAGTCCTCCAGGCTGCCATGCACAGATCATGGCAGCAGCTGAGCCATGCCAGAGGGTTCCGTTCACAGCCTCTGTGCTTTCTGTGTCAGGCTCCCATTATCATGGCCATTGCCAAAGATGCCTTCCACCCCATACCAGACCATTTGCTGTCACTTACCTAGCTCGCAGAGAGCCGTCACAATTTCCATGCAAAGATCTTTATGCAGTGCCAGAGACTCCCTGGGCCCAGCCCCATGTGATCTGCCTGCAGTGTGTTCAAGCACTTGACAGTGAACATGCGGTTGATGCCATTTGTCTGCAGGGCAGTGAGCTGTGGTATTGACAGTTTTGCAGAACAGTGCCGGCTCTGTGGTTGCCTGCTGTGATTCTGGTACGGCACTCATGAGTGATGGCTGCTGACATGCGTGATCCCTGCCTCTGGAGTGCCTCTGAAGAGCGTTTTCTGTGCTAAGCTGCTGTGCTTCACAACATGGGCGTGGCTGCATTTCCGTCTTTGTTCCACGATGATGTCATCCGCTCCATGGTGCCTGCTCCCCTTGCTGGTTGTGTGTGCTTGCCTGTTTATCAGGGATGCCCTGCACATGTGCTGTGAGGTGCACGGTTGTGCTGCTGATGCACAGGTTACTGTGGCATGGATGTGTGCTCTGTGGCCCTCCAGCTCCCTTACTCTGGGTCTTGCACACAGGTCTCCAGTGTCCTGCGTCATTTCCTGTCTGTGTGAAGCTGCATGGGTAGTTGTGCTTGGATTTGGGGGGGGGGGGGGGCGGCATTACACGGCCTCTGCTTGTGCCCAGTAACTGGGAGAGTGTGGCTTGGATTTGTCTGCGCCTTTGCCTTCTGTTATGCTCTCTTGCTCCTTGTTGCTGCTCCTGCCAGGGTTTTGCTTGTTCATTTCAGAGGGTACGGAAGTTGTCCATGGCATTCTCTGCGTGCCAGGAGCATGTGTCCCGATCCTCTTCCTTTTGCTGGCTGATGTACGTCTGATTCCTGCACTTCTTTGAAGGGAACTTTTGGTGTGGGAATGACCCAATGGCTGTCTTGCCAAAGCTTGCTGCACCATGGTGCTGGCGCCCTATCTTCCACTGCGAGTGTCCTTGGCGTGTGGGAATGGCTGCCCGGTGCTGTCTGTACTGTGCGGATGCTGCGTGGCATGTGTGCATGTATGTGCTCTACTTTCATTTGACAGACTTGCTGGGTTGCTGTGGCCTTGCGGTCTTATCCTTGGGACCCTGTGTGTGTGCAGTTATGAGTTCCACGGTGCCTGCCTTGTGCTGCTGGTCAGGAGCCATTGTGGCCCTTTGCTGTGGTGCTGTCATGCCATTCATCTCGTCTTCGAGGATTCTGTCCTGGTGTTAGCTTCCTCGGGGTTTGCTGTCCCCGCTTCCTGTTTTTGCCCTGACCCCTTCCAGAACTGCCCTTGCTGTGCTGCCCTGCATTTCGTGCATTGCCTTCCTGTTTCTTTGCACTGTGCTGCTCCCGTGCTTTTCTGCCTTTGCTGTGCGCTTCCCTTTCCGGGATTGCCTTCCCAGGTTGTTGTGCTCATAGTGGGGCCCATTGATTGTGCCTGGTGTTGTGGCTTTGCTACGCTTCGCATTCCTGGTCTGTGTTTTCTGCAATTCCTTCACGTGGGGCCAGGGGTTCTGCTCGCAAATGTTACCAGGTTTGCGTTGCTTCTTATCGTTTGCATCCTGCTAACGCTTTCAATCCCTCTTCAGTTTAGAAGAGTGTTGCAGAGGCATAGCATAGGGAGGGGGGATGGAGGGAGGGAGGGAGGGTAGGTAGTTAGGTGACAGCTGAACTGTTCCTGGTTTCTGGTTAAAAGCTTACTAGTTACCAGGCACTGGTTACCAGTTACTACTTACCAGTTTAACTGTTTACAAGGCACTAGGTAGCAGTTGCCACTATACTAGTTTCCAGGTTACTAGTTGCTAGGTGACCTGTTTCTAATTGCCAGGTTACTGGTTACTAGAAAGAAGGTTACTGCTTACCAGTTAGCAGTTACTAGGTGCCAGGTTACCAGTTGCCAGTTA